>NW_024080674.1:2818561-3070345 GCF_003009895.1 Hyaena hyaena | reverse complement strand
CCCCCTCTCCCCGTCTCTCTCCCCCTCTCCCCGTCTCTCTCCCCCTCTCCCCGTCTCTCTCCCCCTCTCCCCGTCTCTCCCCCTCTCCCCGTCTCTCTCTCTCCCCATCTCTTTAAATGAGTCTGGCTCAAGGTTCCATTTTGTTGACTTTTTTTTTTCCAAAGAACCAGCTCCTGGTTTCATTGATCTGCTCTCTTTTTTTTCTTAGTTTCTATTTCACTTATTTCTGCTCTATTCTTTATTATTTTATTCCTTCTAATGGTTTTTTTTTTTTTTTTGAGAGAGAGAGAGAGAGAAAGCATAAGCAGGGGACAGGGGCAGAGGGAGGGAGGGAGGGAGAGGGAGAGAGTCTGACTCGTAAGCAGGCTCCACTATCCACACAGAGCCCGACAAAGGGCTTGATCCCATGACCCTGGGATCACAAGAGCCAAAATCAAGTCAGACGCTCGACCCACTGAGCCAACCAGACGCCCCTGTTCTAGTCTTAACTTTAAGTGTAAGGTTATTTGAGATTTTTCTTGCTTCTTGAGGGAGCCCAATATTGCTATAAACTTCCTTCCTAGAACAGTCTTTGCTGCATCCCAAAGATACTGGTCCGTGTGTTTTCATTTTCATTTGTTTCCATGTATTCTTTGTTTTCCTCCTTGATTTCTTGGTTGACCCATTCATTTTTTAGTAACATAAACTTAACCTCCATGTAGTTGTGTTTTTTCCCAGATTTTTTCTTCTGGTTGATTTCCAGTTTTATAGCATTGTGGTCAGAAAAGATGTCTGGTATGACTTTGATCTTTTAAATTTGTTGAGACTTGTTTTGTGGCCTAATACATTATCTATTCTGGAAAATGTTCCATATGCACTTGAAAAGAATGTGTATTCTGCTGTTTTAGGATGTATTCTTACTCCTCCTTGTGGTTTTAGATCCATCTGTCCAATGTGTCATTCAAAACTACTACTTCCTTGTTGACCTTCTGTTTGGATAATCCATTGTTGTAAATGGGGTGTTAAAGTCCCCTATGATCATATTACTATCAATTACTTTATGGTTGTTATTATCTGCTTTATGTACTTGGGTACTTCCATGTTGGGTACATAAATATTCAAAATTGTTATATCTTGTTGGATTGTTCTCTTTATGATTATAGTGTCCTTTGTCTTTTATTAAAGTCTTTGTTTTAAAGTCTCTTTCGTCTGCTATTCGTATTCTACCTCAGCTTTTCACTTTCATTTGCATGATAAATACTTTTCCATCCCATCACTTTCAATCTTCATGTGTCTTTAGGTCTGAAATGAGTCTCTTGTAGGCAGCATATAGATGGGTCTTGCTTTCTATCCACTCTGTCACACTGTGTCTTTTGATTGGAGCATTTAGTCCATTTACATTCAAAGTAATTATTAATAGTGATGTATTTATTGCCATTTTATTCCTTGCTTTATGTTGTTTTTATAGTTCTTCTCTATTCCTTCTTTTGCTCTGTCTTCTCATAGTTTGCTGGTTTTCTTCAGCGATATAGTTGGATTCTTTTTGTGGGGTTTTTTTTGTTTGTTTTGGGTTTTTTTTGCATTTCTATTACTAGTTTTTGATTTGTGGTTACCGTGAGGTTCATATTTTACACTTTCTCATATAGCAGTCTATATTAAGTTGATAGTCGCTTAAGTTTGAACTCTTCACTTATCTGTATTCTTCTCTTTCCCACATTTTAGGTATATGGTGTCATACATTGTGTCCTTTTACTTCATGAATCCCCTGTTTTTTATAAACATACTTAATTTTACTGCCTCTGTGTTTCCAACTTTTCTTACTCCTACTTACGGTTTTTCCTTTCCACTCAAAGAGTCCCCTATAACATTTCTTGTAGGGTTGCTTTAGGGGTCATGACTTCCTTTAACTTTTGTCTGAGAAATTCTGTATTTCTCCTTCAATTATGAAGGCTAGCCTTGATAGATGGAGTATTCTTAGCTGCCGATTTTTCCCTTTCAGCACTTTGAATATATCCTACCCCTCCCTTCTGGCCTGCAAGGTTTCTGCTGAAAACTCTGCTGATAATTATGAGGTTTCCCTTGTATGTGATGGTCGTCTTTTGCTGCTTTAAAAATTTTCTATCACCACTTTTGCCATTTGAATTGCTGTATGTTTTGGTGTGGATCTTTTTGGGTTGATTTTTTTGGGGGGGAGGGGTGTTCTCTGTTTCTCCCATGTTTTGGATTTCTGTTTCCTTCTCCAGATTTGGGAAGTTTTCAGGCTACTATTTCTTCAAATAAATTTCTGCCCCCCTCCCCCTTGCTCTCTTTTCTTCTTCTGGGATTCCTGTAATGTGAACGTTATTACACTTGATGGTGTTCCTGAGTTCCCTGAATCTACTCTCATTTATTGTGTTTCTCTCTCCTGTTCAGCTTGATTGCTTGCCATTACTCTGTCTTTCAGGCCACTGATCCATTCCTCTGCTTCCTCTAGTCTACTGTTTATTCAATCTAGGGTCTTTTTCATTTCATTTATTGAGTTCTTTATCTCTGATAGGTTCTTTGTTTTCTGTCTCCCAGTTAAGAGTCTCACTGAGGTCCTCCACTCCAGTGAGTATCTTTATGACCATTACTTTAAATTCTCTGTCAGGCATATTACTTAGCTCCATTGTGTTTAGCTCTCATGCTGTGATTGTCTTGTTCTTTCATTTGGGATCTATTCTTCTGTCCCCTCTTTTTGTCTGTCTGTGCCTACTTCTGTGTGTCGGGAAAGTCCCTTATGTCTCCTTTTGAAAGTAGTGCCCTAAGCAGAGGCCCTGCGGTGCAGTGCTCCCTGTTCACCAGAGCTTGGTGCTTCAGCATTTCCTCTTATATGTGTTGCACATGCACTCTTGTCACAAAACCACTTTTGCCTTCAGTCCAGTCATCTGAAATTGCTCTTTTTGCCTGTTGTGGAGATAATTTGGTACCTGTGTTGTTAGTGGGCCAGCCTGAGGCCTCCTTGGGCTTGAGTTGAGTTAGGCCAGGTGTTCACTGGAGACACAGTAGCAGCAAACTGCAAGAGAAGGCAGGGGCAGTGCATGCAGTGCCAACACGGTCTACGCCAGTGGGAGGGGACCTGTAGCCCGTGACGGAGGCAGGCTGAGTTGGAGGGGGAAGACCCACAGAAGCAGGTGGAGGACAGGAAGCCTGATGTTAGCAAGGTTTGCACAAGTCTGCTATGGGAGGAGAGCCGGGGCAGAGGCCTGGTGGAGGGGACGTGTCCACAGGAGAGTGCAGGAGCAGAGCACACCATTAGCAAGTTAGGTAGGGATTGTTGTGGCCTCACCGTCTCCCATAGGCATCTAGGCTGGGGGGTGGGGGGCATGGGGAGGGAAATGGCACCTGACAGCACCTTTGTTCCTGGAGAAGTATCCTACCAATCCCTGCGCCTCCAGTACCAGCTCTGAGACAGATTAGTAAACAAGTCTTCTTCCCATATACCAGAGGGGTTTCAAACTGTTTTTATATTTAATCCTGGGTTGTTCGTTGTGCTATCTCTTTAAAGGCAGGGATTCGGTTTCCGCTCTCCCAGCTCTCTCAGAGCATGTTAATTTTAAAAATTTTTTAATGTTTAGTTTTGAGAGCGAGGGAGAGAGAGAGAATGAGTGGGGAGGGAGAGGGAAACACAGAATCCGAAGCAGGCTCCAGGCTCTGATCGTCAGCACAGAGCCCGACGTGGGGCTTGAACTCCTGAACCGTGAGATCATGACCTGAGCCAAAGTCGGACACTTACCCGACTGAGCCACCCAGGTGCCCCAGAGTGAGTTGATTTTTAAAGTTCCCAGTTTTAAGCCCCGCTGATTGTAAGAACTCCTAAAATTCGGCCCCTTTGGTTTTCAAGGCCTAATGTTATGGGGATTAGTCTTTCCCAGGTGGGCTTCCCAGAGTAAGAGTCTGTTTCTCTCCCGTCTCTGCCACCTGCAGTGTCATTCCAGTGGTCAGACCCGCAGGTCTGTTGAGCTCCCAGCTGTGGGTCTGCAACTTCCTACACTTTGATGTGGCCTCTTCTGTTCCTTTAGCTGTGGAGACCCTGCTCTGCCAGCCTTTGTGTTGTTTTCTGGGTTATGTGCACTGATGTGTCTGCTACCTGGTTGTGTCCGTGGGACGAGGTGAGCTTGGGGGCCTCCTCCTCCGCCATCTTCCCTGAAGTCTGGCTTGCGTTTCTTAACGGTCCCTGTGGTTATGCCTCCTTCTCAGGATTACTTCCTACTCAATCTGCTCCTGCCAAGACCTCCGTTTCCTTCTAATTTGTGAACCCGAAAATGTTGTAGTCAGCACTTCAGTTGTTCTTCTAAATCTTCCTTCTTCTTAAATTCCCACTTGTTCCTAAACCAGTGTTGTGTTTTTACGCCTTAGTACAAAACCACACCAGGCTGTTGCATGTAGTGTGAGCTGTTCACGGATTTGCCAAGTCGCCCCACCACCCAGAAACTAGATGCCCCCATGTGATGCCCTTTTGTTTCAGGGTTTGAAAATTGGACACACTCAAGTTTTGGGGCTTTAACAATGTAGTGTGAAAAGTCCAAGACCTGTCGTCAGAGCTCGGAATGCTTCCTTCCTGATACTGGGAAAATGAGGTCCAGCTTTTGGGTGAATCTTAAATTTGCCAGTTGATGGGACATTGTATCAGTAGCTAGTAATTATTGTTAAGCACACAATGCCTAGGAGGCAGAGACTGTTCTCATCCTCCTCTTGCATCTGGGGAAACTGAGGCACAGGTTGACTTGGTTTGCCAAATGTGACTCAGATATAAACACAGAACAGACTTATTTTTTAAATGGTTTTATAGTTTTATCTGTCTTCTCTGCTTAAGATAGTTCTGGGTATCTATTCAGGAAAAGCAGCATAAGATTTTCAGAAAATTCACTGAAATAAACCAGTTTTACACAGCTACAGCAAACACTGTAAGGAGGCAGAATTGCCTGTAGAGTGTGTGGGCCTGGGCAAATTATTTTTGCGGGGATCCTGTGTACACAGGCAATTTAAGACTTCCTCAGATCAACGTTCCAGCACCATTCTGGTGACCCAGTTTCATACAATCCCACAAAAAATTAGAACTAAAATACTGTGCTGGCCATCAGGAGCAAACTTCACCAGGAAACTCCTCTCAAAACCAGCTTGGGTCCTATAGGTGTGGGGTCCTGAAGCTCCTTGGGGCATCTGGTTGACCTGTGCTCTGAAGGGAAGGAATGGGAACCAGCTGGCCCGAGCCACCAGAGGGGACCGTGGAGAGAGGCTCTTCCAGAAGCCAGAACCCAGGTAGGACCCTGTGTGTGCTTGGGACGCCCCACCACCCACACGGTACTGTTGATTCCGGGCACTGGAAGTGGGGCTTGGAAGGTCCCCAAGAAGGCACTCCAAAGGCAGAGTTGTGGTGTTGGAAGAGGGGTCCTCAAGCACAGGGCCCGGGGCAGGGATCCTGACCGGGGCAACACTGACCGGTGGATGAAGTTTGAGCAATATTAAGACTTAAATAGCAATCACTTCCAAACTCTTGTAGCTAAAGGACCTAAGGGGGTGCAGGGAGGGGGGTAGGGAGATGGAAAGCTGTTGTAAGGAGGATGCCAGCTGGAAAGTTCTAGTATTTACAATATTCTGTTTGTGGGTTTGGTAAAAGATACTTTTTTAAAAAAAATTGTATAAAATGTTCCAACAAAGAACTACTTTCCCTTTCAAGTGACCAGCTCATCCCAGTGGTCTGTGAATGCTCTGGAACCTTCTGTGAACTGGCCCAGGGTGGGCATTAGACATCCTCTTCACCTAGATGCCACTTCTAAACAGGCTTAAAGACCGACTCTAGCAGATGGGGGCGGGGAGAGAAATGAACAAATCCAGCGTGACCTCCCAGCTCTGTCGCTTTGGGCAAGTGGTTTCTGAACCCTTGTGTTAGCATAGATGGTGCCTTATCTACAAGGGCTGAGACCAGAATTAACCTTTTATGGGGTGTATATGCCCCCAGAGAAGGTCCTTGTATGAACTCAAAATGTCAAAGGCAAATTGGAGTGGCCTCTCTAGAGAAGAAAAGATACAGCAAACAGCCATTGCTTTCAACTGTTTTATTGCTAAACTATCACGATATAAGCCGTATAAAAATACTTTACATATAGCAAAAATAAACTACATGAAACTGGAGATTAAAAACGTTTTGCATAGGAATGTGATGTACTCAAACTTCTTTAACAGTCGAGATTTTTAAGACCTAAGCCTTCCAGCACCACCCTGTTGGAGAGAATTCTATTTGTTGGAGAACTAATTCCGGTATGGTCAACATTTTCTCCCCTCGGAGGGCTGCAGAGGCAACGGGGGGGTAAGGGAGGTTCTCTGACAAAGTGTTGGGGACGTTAGGCTTGTCCCGGTTGCGATGCCGAAAGCACCCGCACTCGTGGAAACTGTACCCTTTGCTTCTGCATTCAACCCCGGACGCGGCCGGCGTGTGGTCTGCTAATGGCCGCATAAAGGCCAGGTGCTAAATGATTTTTCCAGCCCCGACATCCCATCCCCTTTGCGGGGGCGCTTTGCTTAGGGACCACCTCCAGCTCCCCAGTCACGGAAACAGTTTGTTGTTAAACTGAGGGAGGGTGGTGATGCTGGCGATCAGTGAAGGCACTCCTGACAGCAGAGGGAAACTGAAATTTGCGATCCCACTTCTTTCGGATACTTCTTAAGCATTTAGCTGGAACGCGGGAAAACACTGGCAGGGGCTGATTGGGCTCCATGAGGTTTAATGCCTGAGCCCCAGGCTTGGGAGACTGGAGGTTAGGATGTGTTGGGTAGCTGCTAAGGGGTCATCCCTCAAAGAAAAGAAAAGAAAAAAAAAAGCTGCAGGAGTTTGTCAGGAATGTCCCAACCCCCATGCCTCCTGTAAACGTGAACCAAACTGTAAGCAGGACCTCTGACGGTCTTTCGGTTGTGAACAAGAGAAAGCACTTGGAGAATGTTTTTTGACATGAAAACAAACACAGTCGGCCTCCCTTTAGTCTGGAGCAACAACCAGAACACATCAGCTTCCAATCTGTCTAAATGTGACAGCTTGCACACGGGCCAAGACTGACTTCCTGAGGCCAATGTCTTGGCTACTGGATGCAAACGAGAAAGGCCACATCAGTGCTTTCCAGTTTTCCGAAGGAATCAACCCGATTCATCTAGGGCGTGTCTATGCTGCAAAACTCCGCATGTCCTTTGGATAATGCGTACAGGGGTTACCTAGCGGGATCTGGTCAGCTCTGTAAACATTAGCCTGCACCCAGGGTTCTGTGAACTTGTCTTCCAGAATCCCGTTACAACAGGCCGTTTTGTTTTTAAATCACAATCACCTACTCGACCACTTCGTGGTGGGGGGGGGGAGCTCGGGGGGGGGGGGAGCTCAACACTTCATAAGATAGTTCTCTTCCTTGACCAGAGGAAGGCTCAGAGGTGAAGTCAGTGCCCTCTCCAGCAACAAAAGAGAGGATTCCTTCTTCTACAAAGCCACCCCCTTCTTTCTCCAAAGATGCTTTCTTCTTAGACTCAGGTGACTGATGAGCTCTGAGGTGGGTAGCTTTGTGGGGCTTTTTTTGTTGTTTTGTGCTTTTGTATTTTTGTTTTGTGTTTTTGCTAGCATGATTCACGAATTTTCAAGAATACATCATTTCTCTAGGAGTGGGGGGGGGGATCCTCAACATCTGTAAAAAGAGACACCTGAAAAAGACTTCAACCATTTATAAATATTTTCTAATTCCAACAGGGGTGGGTGACATTTTCGGGACAGATAAAAAGCCTAAAAAACAGATAAGAAAATAAAATTTAATAACCTACTAATTTGGATTGCCATTATATATTATCAAGCAGCAGTATTTTTGTACAATACAGGAAGACTTGCAAACTCTGGAAGTATACTACATTCAGCAACACGGTAGATTCCTGTTGGCAGTGCTACATATTTACATTACCTTGGATGTAGCAAGTGCAAACCTCCACCTGAGACCCTTCTCACACGTGCAACACACACATCGTTCCCACTTAGAAAGCCTTACTTTCTCCTCAGAGGATCCTATTGTCTCTTCCCAGACTGAAACTATTTCGTGAGCAATTCCTCTTGGCAACATTTCCTCCTGGCATCAGTTACTGACCAAACTTTCCTGCTAGCTGTCGGTTCCTAATACACATTCTCTCGCCTGTTTGTCTCAAAACGAATGCTCTTTGTTTCTCCTTCCTTCGCTATTTGGTAGAGTTGTTTACAAAAGGGCTTCCTCTAATATCCAGCCTAGGAGGTCTTAGAAAAAGCTTGTGCGTGCATTATACACACATGTACGTGCACAGATTCGTACAAGAGCTCGAACTAGCAGGAGGCCCTTTTCACTAACCTAGAAGATTGATGGAAAACGCATTAGCCCTTGTTCGTCTCATCCAGGCACAATGGAGCAGAGCGACTTTGCTTATAATAGCAGGAAGGCACTTGGGTAAAACATTCAGATAACTGAGGAAGGTCAACATCCTTCATGTGCAACAAAAAAAAAAAAAAAAAAAGGAAATGGTTCCTAGTCAGGTCGGGTGAGAACAGATCAGTCACCAAGCACTTTTAACTCTGCCCCAGTTAAGTCCAATATTGCTGGGAAACTGCTGGTATAAGGAAACTTTTCATGAATTCGGAAGAATTTCACATCCCAGGAGCTCTGCAGCAACGGTCAAGTTCTCACCCGCATTTTGCGTAAAAGCAGATTTTGCTGAACTTTGTGCTTGGGTGGAAGAGAGGTCCCCAGGTGTTGGGGGGGGGTGGGGGACATGCTGGGTCTCTATTAAAAGGTCACACCCTGGGCGTTCTGTCCACTCTCTGGAGCACCGGACGCACCAGGCCCTAGTCCCCAGGCCGTGCTCCCGGCAGGGCTATGGGGAAGGTTTAACCTCTGCGTAACCTTAACAAGAAAGCCAGGACGTGTATATCCCCCGGGGAGAGCCCTGACCGGCCAGGATTCTCTTCCTAGGCCTCTATCTAGCAGATCTGCCTGAGCAATCGCGAAGCACAGCCTTTCGAAGAGCGCCGGGAACGTCTGCGCTGTTTTGATTATCGGGGAAGAAACCGAACTGCTGAACACGGACCCCCTGGCTTGTTCCGGGGTGTCTCCGACACCTGCCGCCAGGAACGCGTCTGGGTGATGAGAGCCCACCCCTGCGCAGGGCTCTGACTCTTCTGCTCCAGCGAAGGAAGACTCGTGAGGGCGCGGGGTGCCCAGCACCACGGGACCGGTCTGGGCGGAGCGCCTTCGATCTGAGGTCTACACGGAGGGCCGCTCCTCTTCGATGTGGATGCAGGCGGCTAATGCAGACAGGGCTTTGGGACCCAGGGCCCTTGGAAATGGCTTCAGGTAAAAATCGCCAATGAACTCTGGGGCCACAGCCTGAGCTCTCATCCCACGTGGAGTCTAGGCCAGAGAGAGGGAACTCCGCCCCGTCATGGGGGAACCCACTTTGAGAAACACTTGGGCCTGCCCCTCGCCTCCTCTCTCACAATTTAACAAAAATACCTTCACTTTTTTTTTTTCGGTTGGTTTAGCTCTTCGATTCCTTCTCGAAATTCAATGCATGTGCTTGAGATTCTTCTTCTTTACTAGTTTATGGAAAAGCACTCTGGCTGTTGGGAGGAAAGAAAGCAAGACCAGCAGAAAGCCCTCAGCTTGCAGGGGTGCAGAGGCGCTAACAGTGCAGCCTGGGGTCCCCGCCCCAGTCCGATGGCCCGCTGCAGGGGTGAGGAGCCGCTGGCCCGGAGAGAGCCCCAGCTCCAGCCAGCTCTCTGAAGCAGAGGGGAAAAAAAAATAATTACAAATGTGTACACATGTCATAACTTAACGCCGAGTTTTAACAGGCCCTCTTGTTATGGGCCAGACAGTTGTGCTTCAGAATGAGAGTACTCAAAACTCAGGCTGGAGCTGTGGCCCAGCGGTGGCCTGGGACGGGTGATCCCTAAGGAGGCAGTCCGGCTTCCGTTTTTCTTCAGCCCCTAAGCCAGACTCTTGGGTCACGTTCCTTTGGTTGCTGTGTGAAAACTCCTTTCCTTCAAAAGGTACAGAAGCTGTATCTGTGACCTGGAAAAATGAACGCAGGGCTGGGGTTTAATGACAGGGCCCACATCTTCCATCCCCCCCCCAGCCCCCGCCCTGGGCTCCGGGCCGGCCGGCCGGGGGCGGCTGCGGCGTGCTGGCTTGTTCGGAACTGTGTGTTTTTGGTCAGCAGGCACTTAAGGACACCATGAAAGTCAAACCGAGATGCTCTCTGGGATTTAAGACAAAAATCAAAAGGCAGAGTGTCCCCTCTGGTGTTTACACAGAGAGGTGGCGAGCTCCTGAATCGAGGGTCAGCTTTCTGCCCACACATTGTCCCGCGTGCGGCCTCCGGGCCAGGAGATGTACAGGAAAGAGAACAGAAGGTGAGAGGCAGTGGAGGGCTCCGAGGGGTCAGATACGGGAGGTTTCTTCCTAACGGCATCTTCTACGTCTGATTTCTGGCGGGAGGTCCTGAAAACTCCTTCCTGATAATTTCATTAACTACAAAAGAAAAGAGAGAAAGAGAGAGAGAGAGGAGGGGCGAGTGAGCGGGCACCAACAACACGGGTCGGATTAGCTTTCTAGAACCTTTAAAAAAAAATGCACTTTTGTTCTCTCCATTTGACAATTTTTAACATAGGAAATGCCTTCCTGTGCTCAGTTTTCCCGGATGATCATATTTTGTGCTACAGTTTTGTCAGTGGAGGGGACTGTACAAAATGGTGACAGAAACGAGCTCGGCCCTAGGGCAGGATCTAAGCCTGTTCAGGCTCTCTGAGGCCGCCACACTCCCTCCCTTATCACAGCATCCAGAAAATACCTACTGAGGGACTAAACCATAGTTGACCCACAAAACAGTTCTCGAAAGAGAGACTTTTCCAGAGAGAGTAGATGGAAATACCACGAAGAGTAGCTATCCGTGTAGACAAGATCTCTAGACAAGATCTCTCTCAGTTCAGCCAGGAATTACACACACACACACACACACACACACACACACACACACACACACACACACGCTGTCCTCTCAGGGGCTTTGGAAACTTTGGCCACCCCCTCCCCCTCAGAAGGGAACCGGGAACGTGATGTCCTCTCCCCGCCCCTCTCAGCCCCTTAGCCGGGGCCCTGGTCTCTGTAAGCAGGGCAATAAGGTGTTAGAATGTGGATCTGGCAAAAAGGGCTTCCTTCAGCCTTCTCGGTAAAAAGCTGCTCTCTCTGGCAGCCCAGGCAGAGGTGTGCACGCGCTCCGAGGGGGGAGTCCCCGCGCCTGTGCAGGGGGATGGGTCCGCAGGTCCCAGGGGCCGGAGGAGAGAGGAGGGAGCCCCCTGCTAGGTGCCTTGTGGGGGGGGGGGTCACTGAATCTCCCCTCAGTCCTTCCCCAGCCCCCTCGTACTGGGGGCGGGTCGTCACCTTCACCTTCCTGTAATCCTCCCTGCTTCTAACTGTTGAGATTTGCACCGAGCCTCCCCACGGGGCTCGAGCTGAGCCCTCTTAGGTCCAGCATGTTTTTTCCAGAAGAACCCTCCATGGACGAGAACACAAGCCCCGTAGTAAGAGGAGCACCAACGCCGACTGCCTTCGGGACGGAAAAGGCACGTTTGACCTTCGGCTCCCTCACTCCACTGGCAGCGGTGTGACTCGACCTCTCTGTGCCTCGGTTTCCTCCTCTGGCGAGTGGAACTCCTGGTGTGCACCGTTTGCTCCCCGGTAGGCACTGAGGTCCGTCGGCAATGCCCCTGGCACCCGCGTGCTAAACAGTGTTCCGTAGCTGCTGGCTCCGATCTCCACACCCCCGGCTTTGGGTCGGACTCTGAATATAGTGCTTCGCACCAGGAGGCTTCATTTTGTGCTAGAAAGTATTGAGGCCCCGCTCTCTGTTTTTCAGCTATGGGCTGAGAGCACGCGGGAGTGTGGGTTCCGGAGCCCGACAGCCAGGGTTAGAATCCCTCCTCGACTGCTTCTTCGCTTACTGACACTTGCCTCAGTCTCCCCATCTGTAAATCGGGTCTAAACATGGCTTCATCCTTCTGGAGGAGCTTGGATAAGATAATGCAAGTGCTGGAATTATCGCAGTGCCCAGAGTCCATCAGGTATTCACAGCATCGTGTGCATTAGGTATACGCGCTAGAGGTGTACGGAGGTGCACGTGCGTATTAGAATAGCAGAGCGTAGCAGCCAATCTGCTAATAGCAGCTCAGAGGATGAATTCACTTTCAGCGAACCAACATCGTTACCTGGGTGCTTACTGTATACCAGGTACCAGCTTAGCTGCCTCCCAGGGCCCCTCAAGCAGGAACCCTGTGATGAAGGGCAGCCCCCTGCCCACCCCCCCCAATCAAGTTCATGAACCCTGCCCCATGCCCGAGCCTGGAAAGCTGGGAGCCCTGGGTGAGGCAGGCAGGCAGGGAGCAGTAGCGAAAGCAGAATGCCAGGCGCAGGGAGGTGGGGTCAGTACAGCTTCATGCGAAGCTTTTCAAAGCCCGGATTCTGAAAGGCTTCCTGTTTTCTCAATCTAGGAAACTGGAGGAGTCGATCCTTAATGGAAACTTTCCACAGCCTTGGCTTTCTAAAAATACCCGGTAGGCAACGGTGCTGGCACCCCGGCCCTCGCTGAAGGGTCGTTTCCCTTCTCCGAAGGCAGGGGCCTAGGGCCGGGGCCGGGGTGGAGGCGCGTTCAAGCAGAGAGAAGCGCTTCCTACAAGCTATGGTCAGGTAGAAACTAAGAGTTGTGTCTGGAAAACTCCAGACACCGTGCACTTAGCCCTTCGTGTGGTTGGGGGTGGTGAGAAGGTGGCTGTGCGCTCAGGCCCTGAAGCGAGGCCCGCTCAAACCCCACAGAGACCTCTCTGGTGAGACGAGCCCTCTCTTGCTGAAACCTCAGAGCTGGCTGCCCTGGCCGTGAGCGAGGAGAAAGTTCTAAAGCAGGAGTGGCCCGCTGGGTGGCCCACCGCTTGGGGGGACCTGGAGTCCAAGTCGGGGAGGGTCTCCTGTCTGCAGGGAGGTCTCCCCTCTGCAGCCCCGAGTACCCGAACCACTTCCCTGATGCCCACCCCGCAACCTCTCCCTGGGCCTCTGTCCCGGCCTCTGTGCTTTATGGGACGGGGGCTCCCCGCTGCCCCTGGTTCCCCAGCTCTGCTCTCCCGCAGCGGCTCTGCCTGCCCACGGTCTCCCTTCCGCCCAAACCCCTGCTCTGGGCCCCGCCTGCATTCTTCTGGCAGAGGAAGGGCTCTATCAGCCCCCACGGCCTCTACTGCCTTTCTCCTCCCTCCCTCATTCAAGGCTCTCTGCTCCCTCTCCTCCATGAAGGCTGCCTGGGTGCTCCACACTGCAGCCCCACAGTCCTGCCCAGTCTCCTCCGTTTATTGGTTCCAGGCGATTCACTAGCTAGTGCTCTGTTCTTGTTCCCCCAGAGAATCCTCAGCTTTTAAACAGAGCCTCGTGGGGCGCCTGGGTGGCTTAGTCGGTTGAGCGTCCGACTTTCACTTGGGTCATGATCTCGCGGTTCGTGGGTTCGGGCCCCGCGTCGGGCTCTGTGCTGACTGCCAGCTCAGAGCCTGGAGCCTGTTTCAGTCTGTGACTCCCTCTCTCTCTGACCCTCCCCTGCTCATGCTGTCTCTCTCTCTCTCTCTCCTAGAAATAAATAAAACCTTAAAAAAAAATAAATAAAAATAAACAGCCTCGGGACTGAGGAGGTGCTCAATAATGCCCTTCTGGGCTTCCTTTTTCTCCTGAAGTGGTAAGTAGCCTCAGGTGGCACGGACAGCTCTGGGTCTCTTGTCCCCCCCCCCCCCCCCCCCCCGTCCCCCCACCTTGAGTGCTGAAACACGGTTCTGTATCAGCCTTCTACATTCCCTCCATTCAGTAAACACTTCGAGCATCTATCCTCGGCCAACTTCTGCATCTCTCTTCCCACCTCTTGCCAAACTGGGCCACATGCATTTCTCCAGCAGCCCCTCTCCTTGTCCCAACCCTAACTTTAACTCCTGCCCTTGTTCCGATGCCGCCTTTGCGTGGAAGCCATCTCCCACTCGTACCCTCGGGCCCTCACTTTCTCCAAAAGCAAATACCGAATTCCCAAAACACTTTGCTTGCAACATCCTAGGCCAGGTTATTTGAGTTACCCGTGTCCTCATGGTGCCATGCGCAGCGCCATGCATACAGCAGGTACCTAATGCATGCATCTCAGTCCCCCCCCCCACCCCATCAGCCTGGGTCACTTGGTTTGGGGAGACTTTCCTCTGTCATCCAACTGACAAACGGGTTGCCAATCTGTTACTTGTCGGGAGCCTTTTCTCTGCAAACTAATATAAGCCATTCGCATTTATTGAAGGCTGACTATGTGCCACGCGCTGTAATAAATGCTGAGTTTTTCTTCCACCAAACCTGGTAATACAATCCTTGGCTTACAGCTGGAGATAGGCAGTCCCTGCAGACCAGATGATGGAATCAGGATTTGAACTCCCGGCCCATGTATTAACCTGAACACTGTATGGCTACACAACTGACAAAGACCCCGAGCTATCAAGTGCAGAAGTCCTCACGTTTCTTCCGTGGCCCTGGGGTCCTCAGGGGCTTCTGTGTGTGAGAGGATAGGGCGAAGGCAGCCTCTGCTAAGTTAACAGCAGAGAAGGCCATGTGCTCAGTGGTTAAGGTGGTCACTGAGTCTCACTTTCTCAGAACAGAATTGAGGCTAATGGTGTTGCCGTTCCCACAGGCAGCCCTGACCTTTTTTCACCCTTGGGGCGAAGCTCTATGATGAAAACACTGATGAACGTGTACACAACCTCAGGGTGACTTCTCAGCCTGATGCCTGAGGCCGAAACCAGAACGGAAAAGACTGACAGACGTAAGTATATTACAATTATACATTTTTCTCTTTAAAACTCTGAAAAATCAAACATAAGAACAGAACTCTTCTCATAAAGGGCTGTTGACACAGAAGGAATATAGGAGGGATCATCAACTTTCTTCTGGAAAGGGCTAGATAAAAATATGGTCAGCACTGTGGGCCCCTTACTCAACAGCTCCGCCCTGCCCTGTCATGTGAAAGCAGCCATAGACAGTATGTGAGCAAACGGATGTGGCTGTGTGCCAATAAAACTTTATTTACCACAACAGACCAGGGGTCAGATTTGAACAGGCCGACTGGTGTGAGACATGGTGCACCAGCCCCTAGTATTATACCAACGGCAAAGTGGTGTTTTCTTCACCCACTTTTTGGGGGTGCTAACTGCAGGAGCCAATGCCTCTTTCTAATATCGTTCGTCCAACAATCCTAGGTGTTTATTTTTAAAAACTGGGATTTCTCTTAGCATCCCAGCCTGCCCTAGGCATTTTATGGTTCACTTGAAGGGCCAGACACCTGCATGCTGACTTTCATTCAGCTGAGCTCAGAGGTTCTCAACGTTTACCTTGCAGAAGAATGGCTGCTCAGAGCTGCATACAGAAAACCACCCGGATACGCACGTCAGGTGTCATTTAAAAGCCCGTCAAGGCTAATTTTGACTCTGGGCCTTTTCCCCCTTAATTGCTGACTTTGGAACTTAATTCCCCGACAAGGCAACAACAGGAAGGAGTGGAGAGCCCCCATCCTGCTTCGCCCCCACGCCTCCAAAGCCCCAAGCATGTTTTCTCAAATCTGGTTAGATCATGTGAGTGCCCACAAGAGTCTAGGGCCAGCCACAAAGGCCACAGCCACAAAGACACTCCTCGCGCGTGGATGGGAACGTGGGGAGACTGCATCCTCCGGGCCAGGGCCCACCCCCGCCCTTCCCCATCCCGTCCCGCAGCACTTTGTCGAATTCCCTCCCAAGACCCGTGCTTGGGGCAAGGAGACTGCTCCGCGAGGCACGTGAAGGGAGTTCTGGGCACTTCTGTCCCCACTGCCGTGAGAAAACGAGCACCGGGCCCCTTCTCCCCACAAGCAGGTGGAAAGGGGCTAAGGAGGCAAGGTGGCCCTTGGGCCTTCTCTGGGGACTTCCGTCTCAAAACTGCATTTATCAGGGTGCTTTTTGCTGGCCACGTCTGCGAGCTCTGGGGGATCTTGAGAACAGGGAAGGAGCTTTCCAGACAGGCCACACTTTTGAGACTCGGCAAAAAGGACAACACCCCCCACCCCCACCCCCGGCAGGTGTGAAGCCCAGACCCTTGGGTGGGGTCTGAGAGTTCTAGGATGGTAAATCCCCCCGGGGCCCTGGAGACCAGAGCCTGCAAGGTCAGAAGCATTGCCAAGTGCTAATACCAGGGAGGGAAGAAACACATTTTAAAAAGGCCCTTTCTGGACTCTGGTAAGTGGCTTACACTATCCAAGGTGACATTTTATCCAAGGTGAGTCCTGGCTGTGAAGCCCTCGGGAGGGAGTCTCGCACCTGGAACTCAGCGAATGTTCACTGAGGGTACGTGTTGCCTTTGTGGACAGTGTTTAATAGTTTACTGTTGGAGAATGTGCCGGAGAAACACACTCCCACCCCCTAAGACCCCTTTCATGCTGCTACTGGAAAAGTGCTAGCCGGTCACGTCAGCTGAGCCCCTCCCTGCGGGAAACAGAGGGACGTCCCACTGTGTGTACCAACAGGCGCAGCCGCTGACAGCATTAATGGGTTTTCACAGGGGGCCGCTGGCGTGAGGCTGCTGTGAATGTGTGGGCCCGGCCTTGATGGAGTGAACCTACTTTCTCTGACAAAGGAACCGTTCGAAAGCCACAGCCCAGTGAGCCCAGGAGATATCAGGAGGTGTGGGACCCACCTCTACTGCCGGCTGACTTCTGGTGAGGGTACTTCGTGTGCTGACTCTAAGCAGTATGTGCAGAGGATTCAGTCACAGCACTAGCATCTAAAGAGCCGAGGCACAGAGAGGCAAAGCAGCAGCCTCCCTGTCCCAGGGAGGACTCGATATTCACAGAGCCTCCAGCCCCCCTCCCCACCCCCCCATGCTGTAAAGTCTGTATTAGTTACCAGGCTCAGAATCCAAAGTCAATTGAGGTAGATCCACTGCGTGAAGCTAGATCAGGGGCTCTGCTGAGTCCAGTGGTAAAACCCCAGCTCTATCCGGGACCAAGCACAGTTCCCTTCGAGAGTAGCTTCGCCGGACTTCCCATCTACCCGCCCTGGCCTGTTGCCCAGTGCAGGGAGTCGGCCTTACCCGCAGACACCAGGCAAAGTGTACAAAACCCGAAAGGAGCTGGTCCAGTGCAGGAGCAGAACGTTCAGAGGTGGGAAGGGGTGACGGCACCCCTGGGAGAACATGCAAATTCCCAGAGCCTCACCCCTTCCTCCCCACCCAACCTTGAGCTCCAGCCTCCCAGACGATCGCAGGGATGGACCCCAGGGCTGTCCCCTTACAGGGGCAGGGTCTAGCCTGCAGGAAGTGTGGTGTCTGTGGGGACGGCTCGAAAAGTTTTCCTCTAGTAAAAGTAATTCAGGTTAAGGAAACACACAGCTGGAAAACAAAAGGAGAAGCAGAAGATGTCGATTACCTTTAACTTTGATTTCTCGGATCAAAGATCACAGTCATTCTGTTTCATAATATGTTTTGTATCCAGCTAAGGTGTGTGTCTATCAGCTCTGAAAAAGATTTGCAAAATCATTTTTGAGAAGAAAAAAAAAAATCACCTTTGACCTCTATCACGCTTCCGACTCATGTTAATATCATCCATTTAATGGGTATCTCTTCACCTAGGGCCGCGTGGAACCCGGGACAGAATTTAACCCTCTGGCTGTAGTTTAAGCCCACATTCCGTATCATCTTAACAAGTGTGCCAGAATTCCCCCCAAACCAGCGCAGTCGTCACTGAGACGAGGGAGGTATGACCGAGGAATGAGGGTCTCTGAGATCAAAGGGCCTCAGCAAGGCTGTGATGCTTTGTTTTGTTTTGCTTTTCTAAGCCAGACCAAATCACCCTGTCCCCCGCATGTCAGGGAGTTGCAGATCAGGGCCAGCTAAAGAGATAACACTTTAACAGCTCATTTCTGGGGCAAAGAATGTCAGAACTTCACAAGGGATCTATTCAAAGGTAACCCTCCTTCAGGCTTTTCTACACGCTACATTTGCCCGTTTCCTTCTTACAAGTGCTAGAACCTCAGTGCGCATGCAAATTCAGAAGACTGCACAGTTTCTTCCTGGTTTTTTTTTTTTTTTTTTTTTTTTTTGGTTGACCACGAAAAAAAGTTCTATTTTTATAGCTCCTGCCCAGTCAGCACCCCGAAGGCCCTTACAAAAGGGTCACGAGCAGTCTACATTATAAGATGACCCTGTCTCTTCAATTTTAAATAGCCCTACACCCCCCCTCTACAGCGGTGTACTGTCTACAGTTTTCCAATCACTTGTTCTCTTAATCCCCTTTAAAAATTGCCAGAGTAGAGGGTCAGGGTCCGTTTTGCCTGAAATTAGAAATGTTTTCTGGATTAATTTCTTACCCAGGGATCCAGCCTTTACTAGCTACAGCTTTATTACTATCGTTGGGTAAACCAGGATGCTCTTTCAACTTTCAAAGGGGAGGCACAGACTCCCCAGAATCTCTCCTAAAAGGCGGAGAACATTCAGACAATGAAAGCTTTCCGGCAGGTCTGCAGCTATAGGCCCGGGCTCCCCCACGCTCGGCTCCGGTGGGGCTGGGCTGGGCTGGGCTGGTTGGGGTTATAGGCGCAGGAGAAAATAACCAGCTCCCATCTCCTCCTTTGCAGGTGCTGTCAGCAGTTTGGACCCTGCATTCCAGGCCACCTTGTAAAGCGAAAGGGCCCACTCCCCAAAATTCCGGGTGCCGGCAGCACTCACTGGACTGCTCTAGATCTACTCCACGGTGGCTTGTTCAACCCAAGAGCAGAAGGCAGCGTCAGACCATTCATGCGAGACCTTAAAATACCACCTGTATCCTAACAGTGGCCAAACTCACGTCTTCAGCCCAGACCTCGCCCTTGAACTTCAGACATCACCATCTAACTACCCACTGGGCATCGCACACTGAATATGTTCCTGATCCTCACGACCCCCCTACCACCCCCCCCCCCCCCCCCCCCCCCCCACCGCTTGTTCCCATCACCAGAAACCTACTCCCTCCTTCCGGTTGTTCAGACCAATCTTGGTCACGGCTCACCTCCCTCCATATGCAAATGCTTCTGGATTTACCCTCAAACTATATCCGGGAAATAACAGCCTCACCACCTCCTGTCTTGATCACTGCATCGGCCCCTCCCCCACCTCCCTGACCCTGGGCTGGGATCCCTGCTCTCTGCCCAAGAGCGGGCAGTCCTTTTGGCCCTGAAGGTAGAGCAGTGGCTCAGTCGTTCCTCCCAGAAAGACCAGCTCCACGGCGCTAACTGGCCAACGGGTTTTCACTCTGTCCATCTACACTCACTCATGTAGCATTCGGCAGGCATCAGGTGTGACGCACGGGTCCAAAGTCACATGCTTGGAGCAGCGAGCCCCGGGGACCATGCCCTTAAGTCCAGTCAGCCCATGCCCAGGAAGCAAGCCCTGCTCGGTCTCCACTCCCCAGCCCGCATCAAGAGTGTGCAGAGAATTTGTAAAGCATGAAACTGGTTTGTTTGCAGCCTTTTGAGGTACAGCTTCCTGTTTAGTCATGAAGTTTCACTCTCTAATTGCCTGTTTCTTGGTGCAAGACAGAGGCGAGGAGAGGAAGGGCCTGTTTCCATTCAGCTAAGACCCCAAACTCGGCTCAAGACCCGGCCACCCACGTCCCCGCCCCCGGCCAACTGTTCGCTCCTGCAGGCAGCTATTCATTACCTTCCGGAATTCTCCCAGCCATCTCTGGGGATTGGCAGTACGATGCCCATTGCTCAGGTCAGGTTAGTGAGGCACAGAAAGATGGAGCGACTTGTCCAGGACCAGCCCCCTGCACTGGGCAGAGCTCAATAAAGCCCCGGCTCCGCGGGCCTCCGTCCCAGGCTCCCCTGAGTTGGGAGACGAGCAGGCTGTCTTGGGAGCTGGGTCAAAATGCAGGCTGGGGTCAGAAGCCCTTGGAAAAGCACTCTGCCACTGACCTCCACATAAGTCTCTCGGCCTCTTGCTGAGCCACAGAATGAGAATAACACCTTGTGGCAACGATGCTGTGAGGATTAAATAAGATGTTCTAATGGGCTTATTGGCAGGTGTTTATAAACTCTGCGATATGGCCCCTAAAGAGGACCTAGGGAAGGGGGAGGAAGGAGACCAAGACCAAGAGTAGGATTCGATTTCCCTACGTGGTTCACAAGGAAGTAGGTTCCTTGGTCGGTAGAGCTGCTCTGGCCAGTTAGTGATACGGAGGTGGACGGCAAGAGAGAGGGCCGTGTTTAGTTACCTGGGTAACATCCACAAACGCTCCCAAAGCCAAGGAGAGAGGCCTCTGGCCCTTGAATCACTGCCGCATTGTGCAGTCTTTTAGGACGCTACGGCTGAAGACCTACACAGCTCTGTTGCATTTTTACCACACTAGGCACAAAGTGGTGAATGGCTCGACGGGTGCTGTGGATTAGAAGATCGTTGAAGACAGGGCTGGGAAGTGCTTCCCTGATTAATCGGCACTCATAATTAACATGCAAGCACATGGTATCGATAGATACAGCGCACGAACACCGACCGGAGAAGCGTGTCCCCTCGCAAACCTCTACAACTAACGTCCAGCCTCCTGAAAGCACAGGCGTGCGTCTCTCTCAGTGGGACGGAATTAGATGGCAAGGCCCACGTGCACCTGCGGCATGGAGCCGACAGGACTTATCGACCAGCCCTAGGCACGCTCGGCTTGCTGGCTCTACAAGGAAAACACGGACGTCCCTCCCAACCACTCGAGTAGGAAAGACTGCTACCCCCACCCCACTTTCCCCGTGATTTCACATCAGCACAGAGCTAGAGAACTTGGACTAAGCCCGCTGCCCTGTAAGAAAGGACCAACCAATGGTAGAAACTGCCGCAGAGCCGGGTTTACCACTTCTGCCCACTCCTTTTCTCCAATTCAGCAGAATCTCTCCTGAGTTCATGCAGCTACGTTGCACCTCTCCTGGCGAGCGACCACACAGCTACCAAGGCAGCGACCACAGGCAATTCTAAACAAACCACGGCTTGCTTCCTTGTCCTTCTGCCATTTCATCATGCCTTGACCCCAAACCTCTGCTAAGAGCCATCAGCCACAAAGCAAGCATTGCAAAATAAGTTGTTGCCAAGATAGAAGCAAAAGAAAAGCACTTGTTACTACATCCAGTTGAGATTTGGGCACGAAATGGCGATCCAAACCCACAAATCAGCCTGTGACCGCAAATGAGATGATAAAATAAATACCTAATTGTCTGGGAAGCCGTGTTTTCTCTTTGGGGGCGGGGGGCGGTGAAGGAACTAACACACTTGTGCTTAGGCACTGGAGTGTGTTTCTCCTTGCTTACGTGTGAGAGATGGTCTGGAGGCTGGGAGATGAGTCCACAGGTGGAATCCCGGAGTGGGAGGAAGCCCCTCCATCCTGAGCCACCTTCCTCATGTCACAGAATGAGACAAAGCTTCCCCGTGGCCTCAGAGGTGGCCCAGAGCCCCCGGCCTGGCTCTCTGGAGACCCTGCTTTCAAAAACCAGCATGGCCCTTGCTACCAGGAAAGCGTTCACTGGATATTTCTTGACTCTTCCAGCCCCGTGTCCAGCTCATACTCCAGATCATTCCGTATTGTCCCACATACATCCTGACCAGCTCAGAGCACAACCCGCTGCCGAGAAGGCCACCCCTACACACATGCACTCATCTCCAAAGCCCAGCACATGCCCATGTCCCGTAAGGGGCACCCTCCCACATCACACCCCCTCCATGATACCTTCCCATCCGCTTGGCACATTTTGTCTTGAAATCTACCCCCAAAAGATTTCAACTGCATCAGCCTCCCTCTAGTCCTCAGCCTGGGCTAGTGTAAGATTTGACTGACCCACAGACTAACCACCTGGGGGTGTAGGCCTGGCCCCAGGTTCATGGGCAAACCCTTACCATTGGACCCAGCCCTGGGCAAGCCCACCTGCCCTGGAGAGGGAGACGGCAAGTGCAGGGCCCAGAACCCTCCACCTTCCTGGTACAGCCAAGGGCCTACAAGGTGAGAAACAGCAAGATAAATCAGAGACCCCTGGGCCACTCAGACTACTCCTTCCTGGCTCAAAAAAGCTACTAGCTTTCGGAAAGAAATTTCACCAGGTCTGACCAATTTCTCCAAGGGCCATTCACAGGCCTGGCCCCGGGGAATTTCTGGCTCTCAACACAAAGGCCGTCCAAGGGACCAGAAAGGACTGTGTGTATGACATTATTCCAGCTGTCCCTAAGAACCTGTGGACAGAACGCCAACTCCTGTCTCCTCCTCTTATCAAACCTATCACCCACAGGCCCTGCCATGAACTAAACTGTGTCCCCAAAATGGCTCTGTTGAAGCCCTAATCCCCAACACGATGGTATCCGAAGATGGGGGCTTTGGGGGTATTCAGAGTTGACGAGGTGGTCAGGGTGGGGCCCCCGTGATGGGATTCGTGCCCTCATCAGGAGGGACACCAGAGAAGGCGTGCACCCGCCCTCTGCCCTGCGCCGGCCCAGCAAGAAGGCGTCCGGACCAAGAGGGCTCTGGCCAGAACCCAACCGCGCCGGCTCCCTGATCGCCAACTTCCAGACCCTACGCCAGGGAGAAGACAGGGGTGCTGAGCTAAGACACACCCACAAGCACCGTCTGCCAGAGCACCGTCCTCGTATCTCCATTTACGCTCACGTGGCAGGCAGCTGCCAGCAAAGCGGCCAAGGTCAAGTGACTTGCCCAAGGTCACACACACAGCTGGCCCCTGGCAGGACTCGAACACGGAACAGCCACTGCCGCGATGGCCCCAACGTTCCCACCACCAGCACACCTTTATGCGGTCTGGGTGTGGGGCTCGCAGGGCCCCTCTCCCTGCGGTACACGTCAGAACCCTACTTCTGTCCACACCCAGCCTCGACTGCTGCCCGGTTTCCTCCAGCCCAGAGCCCCTGCGCCCTGCGTGCCCCCCCCCCCCCCCCCCCCCCCCCCCCCCCCCCCCCCCCCCGCCGCCAACCCCTGGGGTAATCCACAGAGGCAGCCTTGCCGTGTCTGGTGAAGTTGTAGCCGTGTCTGAGGGCGGGGGCCGCACACCTCTCCGTGCAGGGGCCGAGCACCATGGTGAGGGGCTCACGCCCTCAGGGCCGGCTCCCAGGGAAACAGGGTGCCGGGGGCCCGACCGTGTGGGCCCAAAGCTCAGCCGGCCACGTCCTGCCATGGACTGCGGACGGGCCTGGCACTCTCTGCACCCCCTCCCTCGTAAAAGATGGGCAGAGACTGTCCCTGTGACCACTGCAGGGGATCAGCGGGTCACCACGTGACAGGTGCCTCCTTCCAACAGTGTGTGGCACATAATGAGCGCTCCGTGTTTCCCAGGGGAATGTCAGCCACCCTGCTTCTCGAGCCTCAGTTTCCTCACCCGCAAAATGGGAACGACAACATGTAACCTAGCCAGTGGTGCAGTGAATACGGCCGGCACCTTGTCGAGCGCACCAGGCGTGTGCTCAGGCCGTTCCCATCAGCGTCGTTAATACGTGTTTTCACCTGCCTCGCAGACAGCGTTTGGTTAACAGGCTGAACTGACCGGAGGGCCACCCTCTTTCACCAAAGCACTTTCACCTCGGCAGCTATTTCTGCATTTGCAGCGTGGGTGGGTCTGAGGTCAGCCCGTGCTCTCAGAGATGCGTTCTCACATCCTGCCGAGGGGGCCCCTCCCAGGCCACCCTGCACAGTGGCTGGTGGCCCAGGGCCAGCGGCAAGCAGAGGAGCCCTGAGTCACCCACGCTCTGCACCCCAGAGGCCTCCGGAAGCCAGCCGCGAGCGTCAGGCCCCGCACGGCCCCCAGCCGCCCAGACACCTTACCAGCAGGACCCCGGAGCTTACGGGAAAAATGCCGCGCACCACACCAGACTGTCCCCGGCTCTCAGGATGAGTAAACGTGGCAGTTCTGGGGCTCTGGTTCCCAGTCAGAGGCCGAGGTGCTAACTGGGCGGAGGGGGTCATGGGCAGGTGGGTAGGGCAGGTCGGCTTGCAGCCAAGATGGGAATTCTTTTGCAAGTATCCTCTGGCCCCCAGAACCTGCTTCTTTGAATGCAAATCTGAGCAAAGACTGGTCCCTGGAACACCCTAACTTCCGGGCTACACAGTAAACATCACCCATGTACTTTTTGAGGGCAAATGGCTTGAAGTAACAATGCTGTGCGCTCTGGTTAAGCTGGGGTGGGGGGAGGGACTGAAGAAGCTGAGAGTAGCCTGGCCCCCTTGTGGGACCCACAAGGCCAAGGCCAGGGCACATGTCTAGAAAGTGACGTGGTACGAGCGCATCACCAGACTTCAAACAGCAGAGGCCTGGGGCTCAGAGATGGTGGCTGCCCCGGGCAGGACGGGGGGTTGGGGGGGGCATCCCAGCTTGACCCCGTGGACGATATTCTCCAGCAAAACAGGAAAGTCGAAGCTCACCCCCCCCAAAACCACCAGCAGCCTGTTTCTGGACCTAAAGGAACCCAAGATTTCTCATGCTGTCGAGCGGATTCTGCTTGGGACTCTACTTGCTGCGTGCAGGGTACATAAGGCACCCCTCCGCTCCAAATCAAGTAGAACCATCTTAGCCTCCACAGTCAGGGGCCTCTCTGACAGGAAATCCAGGGGACCCCAGAGGGTGATGGGTGTGTGCCTGCCACACCATACAAGGTGGGTGCCTGGGTGCTGCAGACACCCCCCGGATTCCACTCGATGGACCTCCTCCAGCCAGTGCTAACACACTCCTGGGACCTAGGGAATCTCCCTTGGCCCTGGGAAAGCCCACACCTTTAAAATCAAAGAAAATATACTTCTCTTCCTCATGTTCTAGTCACCTCCACCTTCCTTCCTATGCTGTAAACACAGCAAGCATACTTATACCCCAGGGCCTTTGCACTTGCCATTCTACCTAGGATGCTCTTTCCTTAGATATTCACAAGGCTCTCTCATTGAGCTCTCTGCCCAACGTCTCTTCCCCTCTGGGATCCTTCCCTAACTAGAACAGCAGGCCTCCGTGCTACCCACCACTCGCTATTTCTGTCCCTCTTGCTTTACACCTTTTTCCCTAGCGCTTAGCACTACTTGGTTCTTTCATTTACGTTTGGACTGTGAGCTCGATGAGGGCAGGGACTTGGAGCCTTTCTGTTCACACAGTGTCTCCAGCAGTGACAAAAAACAGCTGTTGGAGGAATGAACCATTAAGTGAAAAAGGGAATAAATGAAGGCGTGAACCGCAGCTCTGTGTTATCGGCGACCCGTGCTGACTGCATCGTGGCACAACATGGCATAATGTCATGCTTGTCCCTTAGGGCAGGTCCCCAGAGAGGCGGTGAGAGATCGTGCTCTGCTGCACTGAGGGGGGCAGGGCCTCGGAGCTTGGGTCCTACTGCCGCCCACCCAGCCCCTCTGACTAGTGAAATCCTGGCTCAGAAGCTTCACGAGGCCCACACCCTCTCCAAGGACCATGCGTGGCACACAGCAAGCCTACCCAACCATGCCACAAATGGGGTTAAGACTGTGGGATCTGGGACCCCAAACCTCTGTTTTCCGGTAAGTCCAACTTAAAGACTGAGCAGCTGTTTCTCCACCTGTGAGCATCTCTACCCTGAGCCCATTTCTTACGCCAACTGGGATACGGCGAGACCTTGCCCACAAAAGGACCTTTGCAAGAGGCAGGCTCAAAGAATAGCGCATCTGCAGGAAACCAGCGCCAGACACCTAGACAGGGCTTTCCAACTAACGCCCTCCACCGTCCTGCCCCTGAGCATCACGGAGGCAGCTGAGCTCCGAGGGGGCGGGCAGGTTTCGGGGCCATCGTGAGCTCACGAGGCACATCCCAGCCCGTGTGGCTGTGCCAGTGGCTTAGGAAGGACAGCTGACCCCGGGGTGAGGCAGCTCTATCTTCACTTCTGTTATGAAGGGTGACCCTGAGCGGGTTTCCTAAACACACCCACAAAAATTCAAACCTGTACAATGTCTGTTTTCCCCTGCTTGAGCTGGAGATTCAACGACCTAAAGTTGATGTAAAGATTCAGCGCTGTTCTGTGGAGTGTGACAGGTGGTCCTCACAAAACAAGCAAAAATCCCCAAAGAGCCAGGATGAAGCTGATGGAAGCCAAGACACTTCTGGAGAACGACGAGCTGGTGACTGACCAGAAGCCAGTCGGTCTACGAGAAGCTGCCATAAGTCTTCCACGGAGCAAAGCCAGGGGACCAGGAAGTCTCCCGCGCTCACAGGGAAGTGATATTTACCACCTCGCTGGATCCCGGCCCCTCGGGGAGAGGACCGGCTCCCCCACAGATGGCCTGGGCCCACCATCATCCCGATGGCAAACAATGAAATTAGAACCTTACCTTAGACTGGACACAAAGTCAATTCCAGGCGGATTACAAACTTCAGGGTGAAAGAGAAGACTGCGGCATAGGGGGAAACAGAGGAGAAGCTCTTTAAGGCACTGATGGGTAGAAAGGGTTCCTAAGCCGGGACTTCAGACCTGAGGAACATCAGAGTCACCTGGAGGGCTCGTCAAGTGCAGACTGCTGAGCCCCACCCTAGCGTTTCTGGAATTTGCATTTCTAATAAGCTCCTGACTAGTCCAATGACATTTTGGGTAGAGCCACCGAGGCTCCACTTATACCGTTGAACCTCTCGGAAAATAAATTTACATGAAAAGTTTCTGTTCATCAAAAGGTATCATTTCACACATACAACCTATGCAAAACCACTTACGAGTCTTCTAGTGTTAAATGTTGGGAACGCGTGGGGCCAGGCAGCCACCTGTCTGACGCTAATGGGGGTGTGAACTGGGATGACCACTTTGGGGACAATATGGCACTGTCCACTCAGGTGGCAGATGTGCACATCCGGTGACCTAGCGATTCCACTTGGAGGGATAACCCTACGGAAACTCCTGTGTGTGTGCCAGGAGACAGAGAAAGCATATTCCAGGGGCGCCTGGGGGGCTCAGTCGGTTAAACGTTCGACTTCAGCTCAAGTCATGATCTCACAGCTTGTGAGTTTGAGCCCCGCGTCGGGCTCTGTGCTGACAGCTCAGAGCCTGGAGCCTGCTTCGGATTCTGTGTCTTTCTCTCTCTCTCTCTCTCTCTCTCTCTCTCTCTCTGCCCCTCCCCGGCTTTCACTCTGTCTCGCTCTGTCTCTCTCAAAAATACATACTTAAAAAAAAAAAAGAATATTCTAGAAAGCACTGTCTAGACCAAGCAAAGGAGAGAAACCTAGAAATGACCAAACATCCACTGTCAGGATGGATGTGTGCGCTCTGTGACGGAACCCTACACAGCAGACAGAAAGAAAGGTTACAGCTACGGATGACAATGCATGAAGCTCAACACACTGGTGAGGGAAGAAGCAGGTTCCAGAAAACTCGGGAAAACTCCAGAATGATTCCACCTCTGTAATGAGCAGGCAAAACAAAGTGTACAGCTTGGAGAATCAAACGCGTGGTAACACTACCAAGAAAAGGAAGGGCCCAACACAGATTCGAGAACAACAGTTACCCTAAGGTGGGGGCCAAAGGGTTACATTCAAGTCACGAGCCCCATCCAGGCAGCTGAGCACCCCGGCTGTGAGCAGGGCAGGAAAGAGGCAGCTGGACCCCGGCGTCCTGACAGAGGAACACAGCACCCGTCATGAGACGGGCTCGCCGGAAACACCCAACTGAATCTGATCCAGCTCCTGGTCTCGCTCCTAACTGGCAGAAACCACTGAGGACGGAGCCACGCATCAAAGGCACTCGGGGCTTCGATCGGCGAACCCGGCCTACGAGCAAGCCACCTGGCTTCTCGAACGCAAAGAGAACAAAGGGGAGAAAGGACAGGGATCTGGGCGGAGGAAAGAAAGAGAAACACACATCAAACAACCACAGTGTACGGGCCCTGCCTTGGATCTGGAGTCAAACACGCTATGAAAAGAAAAAAGAAAAGAAAAAAGAAAAAAAAATTGGGCACTTATGAGGCAAGTGAAAATTTGAGCATTGGGCTTGATAGTAAAGAATTAGTCATGTTTAGCTGTGATAGTGAAAATCAGAGCAGAGTTTTTTTAAAGAGCCATCTTGTCGAGAATGGAAAGATTCTTGTCAATGGAAAGATTGGCAGATTAAGAAGATTTTACAGACGGAAGAGCAAAAAGGTAGTGCTTAGGTTCTTTTTCTTTAAACTTGAGGTTGGGACACAATAATTGTACTGTTATTTTTAGATCCTACGTGTATGTAATAAAAAGCAATTTGGTACTTGAAGGAAGGGAAAGAAAGAAGGAAGAGAGGGAGAGAGAGGAAGGGAAGAAAGGAGAGGGGAGTAGGGGAGAGCGGTAAGGAAGGGGGGGCAAGGGGGAAGGGAGGGGGAAAAGAAGGAAGGGAACGGAGACAAGGAAGAAGGAAGACAGATGAGCCCAATTCCCTGCGTGTCTCCAGCAGGGCAGCAATGACCCTTCGGGGACGGGAGGGGGGCCTGTGGCACACCCGGGGCAGGAGAATGTCATTTCCTCTGAAACACCTTCCCTACTTCCTTCGCCAGCTGGTCTCACCACCTGAAAGACACTTCTGTGCACGTATTATCCCCCCCTCCCCCCTTAGGCTGCAAGATCCCAGGACAGGGACCCCTCCCCCCCATTCACCCAGCACTTGCCAGCTCACCTGTCCGGTCACAGGTGTCGATGCCCAATGCTGGTGGCTGCCACGTCCTGTCCTAAGACACTGACACACACTGACCAATGTGTGTTCACGAGCCCCCACGCACAGGTGGCACTGTGATTCCCCTCTGCTGGTTCAGGGAACCCAGGCTGGGGGACAGCTGGGGGACCTGCTCGGAGTCACAGAGCCAGCAGGTGGCCAGCCAGGAGTTAAATGCAGGCGGGTGACGCCAGGGCACAAACCCGAAACCACTCTACCCTGTCCTGCTCGCCCGTGAACGTCGTTTTCATGGCAAAGACAGAGCTTTCTGTTGGGGGTTACGACGATCCGAGCTAACCCTGGAGGCCGAGGAGGACCTGATGGGGCCAGCGTCTTTCTCTCACCCGTACTAGCTCCGGGGCAGCTCCTTGGCACGCACGGTTGCGGGCACGCACCCCACGTGCACACACGAACTACGCTCGCCGTATTACAAACCACAGTTGAATCTGCTAAGCTGATACCCTCTGATTTGTTTTCGGCTCGGTACACAGGAGGCACTCAGCAGATGTGTTAAGTGCAGACAGACGCCGGGGCCAACAGCCTGGGCCAGGACGCCAAACTTTCCGAAGCAGAAGCGAAAGGTGCCAACGTCCGCGTGAAAGTGCCCCGTCCCATTCTCCTTAAGAGACCCTGGCATGAAGAGCCCCTCCCGGGAATTCGCAGCACCCACCGGGGGAGATTCGATCACCCGCTGACCTCAGCGGTTATTCCCACCTCAGTAAGACGGACTTTAGACAGATTGCTCTGCTTCTGTCCCTCTGCCAACATAGCCACACTGTAGGGGGGGACCCTGAAAGGCAAAGAACCCCCTCAGAGCAGCGAGTGCCTGGAGGCAAACTCTAATCTAGAGTTTAGGAGTTTAGGAAACCCTTTCCAGGGTGGTTCTGGCCACAGTCAAGTGCCAAGAGGCCATCTGGGGGTGAGCCCCGGGCCCTGGGCACCCAACAGCCAGAGCGGAGGTCCCGGTGAGTCAAGGGGTGGCAACTGCAGATGGGGCAGACGGCCATCCCTAGAATATTCTCTCTGATCAGACCAGGACGCCAGCCAGGGGGGGCGCCGGTCCCCATCTCTGGTCCGGGCCAGGGGCCAGCAGGAGAAGGGAGTTCCAGTTCCTGGCTGAGGCCTGAATTTCTCAGAAGCCTGGCAGCCTGGAGAACACAGGGCTGGTTTCTGTTTTCCGCCCCCAGAAACGCCTGGAACCACAGCGGGAGGGAGGCCCAGGAGGCCAGGGGAGGCGGGGGGGGGGGGGGGGGGGGGGGGGGGAGCGGGAGAGCCCTGGCAAGCCCCAGGATGCAAACCCTGGGCTGTTTACACAGGGAAGCCCGGGCCAGCTCGGATCCCCGCCGTGGGCATCCCCGGCCACCTCACTCCGGCCAGCCGGGCCCGGGGACACTATCTTCGGGAGGAACCGGGAGCTGGCAGGTGGCCCCGCAGCGGGAAGAGGGGCCCGCGTGCCAGCTGGGCCGGCCTCCCCGCGATGGAAGGGAGCAGATCGCGGGTCTCCCTGCAGAAGGAGCGCGCGGAGCCCTGCGCCAAGGACAACGGAATAACCGGGGAGCCGGAGGGCCGCGCCGAGGCTACCGCGCACACCCTCTCCGGGCAGCCTGCTCGGGTCTGCAGCCGTTTCCATGGCACTTGCTTTTGCTGTCACAACAACCGCGGGGACGGCCCAGCGCTGGGCAGCGCGGCTGGCGGGAGGCGAGAAATCGATTTTCTCGTGGGCCCCGTGGCCAGCACATTCTTGAAGGCCTGCCCCGGCCCGGTCTCCAGGCCCTGCCTCCGTCAAGTCCGAGGCCTGGAGAGCGTGGTGTCAGGAGGGGACCCGGGGACCCGCCGGAATCTCCCTGCGCCGTGCGGTCCCAGCGGGGCGTTCAAGGCCGAGTCCCTCGTGCTTCGGGAAACCCCAGGCTGTGTCAGGCCAGGCGACTGAGATGCCCCCTCGCTCGTCCCCAGTCCTGTTGCGAACTTGCCGGCGCTGACTTACGTTTACAGCGCTTCGTAAACATTCATCGCTTCTACGTTGCAGGCCTGTCTCTGGATGTAGAGGTTTACTCCTGTACTTCTACCCCCGCGCCCTACGGCTCTCAAACTATTTCTCAGGCCTTTTGAAGAGCTCACAGCTCAAGGTTCCAAAGCTGTCCTGATGAGGCCTGATTCTAGGATGGGGACCCAGGCTGTCGCACACATTTACGCGCTATCAAACCTGCTGGCAGGTGCCATTTGCATCCCTGAACTCCCCAAGAGAGAGCGGCTTTCCTTAAAAACAAACAAACAAAAAAAACCCCAAACAAACAAACAAAAAAACACATAGAGAAAGAACATCTACAAACGTACTTGCTGGCTGTGTGACCTTAGTCACCTAACCTCTCTGGGCCAAGAGTTTCCTCACCTCTAAAATGGGAATGATAACAGTATTTGCCTCCTGAGCTACTGTGGAGGTTAAATAAGTTAATACAGGAAAGGCTCAGAAAGCATACAATGAATGCCACCTAAGGATTAACTGCTATTATCACCGTTACAAATAAGTACTGTTGTTTTCAGATGAAAAGTTCTAAATCATTTAAAAGCCAGGCAGCCTATGATCTCTGTGTAGCTCTCAGACACTCATTCATTTCCACACGTCTTCGGTGCAGGGGGCTGGGTGAGGCTCTGAGTAAGCGGGGCAGGAGCAAATGTTGGCAAGGGCCTACTGTGTGCAAAGCCATGCTCGGGGCAGTTATGGGTGCAGACAAGTCAGGGATGTTAGTACTTCCCACCCAGAGACTTGGACTTGACCCAGCAAGAAAAACAATACGCAGAAACACCTAAGAGGTGTCTGCGGTAAACAGCGTCTGCCTGGGACCCTGTTGTGTCTCCAGGACTCAGAGGAAGAGAATCTACCCCCCTACCCCCCAACACACACACCCTCCACCAGCTGCAGAGAGAAGAGAGCTCGTCAGAGCCTTTAAGCACTGGTCAGACTCCAAAAGGCAATGGCATTCCAGGTGGAGGTTATGGTGTGGGCACAAGCTGAGAGGCAATAAAAGTCTCCACGAAGCTACGTGTCATCCTCCACTCGAAGCCAAGAGGGGCAGACAAGATGGACACATGCAACCAGATGGGCCCCCTAAGCAGAACTGAAAGCCCCTGGGGCGCCTGGGGGGGCTCAGTCAGTTAAGCATCCAACTTCAGCTCAGGTCATGATCTCAAGGTTCGTGGGTTCGAGCCCCGCGTCGGGCCCTGTGCTGACAGCTCAGAGCCTGGAACCTGCTTTGGATTCTGTGTCTCCCTCTCTCTCTGACCCTCCCCTGCTCACACTGTCACTCTCTCTTAGAAATAAATAAAACATTAAAAAAAGTAATAAAAAAATAAAACCCCATTTTTCATACAAGCCTCCAGGATCGTTTCTAAGACCTGATTGTATTCCTTTTTCTTTTCCTCTTTGTAATTTCCTTAAGTAACATGTGCACATAACAAGGAAGAAAAAAATTCCTAAATATAAAAATGCAAGCAGGAAGGGGTCCCCCCTGCATTCCCGCCCCAGCTGCTCGGGACCTGCTATGTGACTGTACGTGGTTAACAGGCGTTCAGGTTGCTTCTGGTCATCTGCGTACAGACAGGACTGCTACCCACACCCGCACCCTTCACTCAGGGGGGCGCGTCCAGCAGCCGGGCCAGGGGCCCTGAGATGAGCCTCACTGTGGTGTCTGAGTGGCTGACTTCGACCCGGAACTGGGGAAAGTGTAGTGAAGAAGGGCTGGAGGGGAGGATGCAGGCAAGCCTGGCTCTCAGATGAAGACGGTGACAGGGAAGATGACCCGCTGACACTCCCTGCCAGGCGCCCACCCTGTGACCGACCCTATCATATGCGTCAATCATTTAAACCTGAAGCACTGTAACTAGCCTGTTTACAAATGGGGACACTGAGCTCACAGGTGTTGAGTAACTGGCCCAAGGCCACGCCCCCACAGCCCCTGGGCAGCTGCACAGATAAGGGAGATAGGGACCAAGTAGGAAGGACATCTGTCTGATGGGGGGGGGTCCTACGTGGGGGGGTCCAGAAGGCGGTCAGATTGGCAGGTCTGCAGTGGAAGCCAATTTTCTGGAGTCTCATCAGACCAAGGGGGTGAAAAACCCAAGATAAATGCTCCGTGCTGCTGATGAAGTGCATCTAGATGACGCTCTCGTGTCATCGATGTGCAGGCGCCTCTCTCAGCTCCTCCTCTGGGCCTCTAGCTTTGTGACCTGAGACAGGCCGCTCCCTCACGCCTCCGCCCAGGCTCGCAGCTGTGGTTCGGAGATGCTAATTAGTCTCTGCCTCCCAAAGGTGCTCGTTAAGCGAGAGAGAATGTTGTCAACTATTTCCTGTATGTACCAGCCTCAAGAACGCACACCCCAACCTGCCACCAGGCTGAAGTTTCCCTTCCCTCCCAGAACCAGATCCCAGCCTCTCGCCGTGGGCTTTGGGGCCTGTGTGGTCAGGCTTGCTCTCAAAACCACCCTCTCAGCTCCCCTCCTGGCCGTGGCTGTCAGCTACACTACACCTGTCTCTTCCCCCACCCACACACACACACAGTCAGGCTTCCTCCCAGCTCTGAGCTGGCCCTTTGCACATGCTGTTCCGCCTGCCTGGAATTTCCTTCCACCACTTCCTCCGCTGGGTCTCAGGTCAAGGCCACTTCCTCAAGCAGGCTGTCCCTGACTGAAGTTCCTCCCTCCCCTACCATTACCTTGTTTATTGTATTCAGAGCACTTAGCCCCACTTGAAATGCTCATTATTTATTGGTTCATTAAAAAAAATTTTTTTGATGTTTATTTTTGAGAGACAGAGAGCAAGTGGGGGACAGGGAGAGAGAGGGAGACACAGAATCTGAAACAGGCTCCAGGCTCCGAGCTGTCAGCACAGAGCCCAACGCGGGGCTCAAACTCACAAACGATGAGATTGTGACCTGAGCTGAAGTCGGACACCCAACCGACTGAGCCACCCAAGCATCTCATTGGTTCAGTTTTGATTAACGTCTTCTCCCCTAGACACTGGCAGAAGAGGGGCCTTGTCCACTGGATTCAGTGCTGTGTCCCAGCACCTGGCACAGAGCCCAACACATTGTAGGGTGCCAGCGGGTATCCTTGCAAAGAATGAATGAATGGGCAACCAGCTGGCTAGAAGCAAACGAAGAAGGCCAATGCCCAAGCACGCAGTCTCCTGGCAGCTTCCTGAAGCAGCCCGCCCACCAGCCCGCCAAGGGAGGCTACACCCACCTTGCCAGCTCCCCTCCCCCATTTTTGAGGGGCCCTTGACAGTCTATAAAAGGCTTTTCACACATGCCTCACCCAAGACCACAAGCAAGGAGGAGGCAAAGCAGGCTCCAATCAGGCTTCTTTGAGGACAACTACTCATCGACACCTGGCCCTGAAGCCACTGTCCTGGGCATCCACCAGGACCTCCAGTGTGTATGGCGAGAATCTAGTTCCCAGTGGCTCTACACACCCGGAGAGATGTCAGGATTCTCCCATCTACAAATAACAGGCTTCTTCTGGAGCGGACCCCCACATACCAAAAGAAACCCCACACAGTTGGGTCAACATTCACCATAATAAGGGCACTGTTTTCACCAGAATCAGGCACTAAGTCCTTCAGACTGGTGGCTCTTAACTTGGGGCAACTCTCCAACCCCAGGGGTCATCTGGCAATACGCTGAGTGCAGTTTTGGCTGTCACAATCAGGGCAGGGCAGGTGGACTGCTGGGGTCGGGTGGGTGGAGGCCAGAGATGATGCTAAACCCCGGCAGTGCGCGGGGCAGCGCCCACCGCAGAGAATTGTCCTGCCCCAATGTCAGTGGTTTTGAGGCTAAGACACTTGATTTGGGCAAAAAGACAGGAAAGAAGTGTTTTGGGTTTCTTGGACTGACCCGGGGGAGGAGTGTTCCCTGATCTGGGAAGAATCAGCAGCTGGATACATCAGGCCTCTTTCCTCATTCTGTTTTAGATTTTCCCCAGAGCACCATGACCGTTGGACATTATAATACATATTCACTTAACTGTTTGCTTGGTTCCCCAGCTGGGAGGTAAGTTCCACAAAGATAGGTACTCCATCTGTTTCATGTACGACTGCGTCTGCAGGATTTAAAAAGCTCACTTGGGGGCGCGTGGGGGGCTCAGTGGGTTAAGCATCTGACTTCAGCTCAGGTCATGATCTCATGTTTCGTGAGTTCGAGCCCCGCATCCAGTTCTGCTGACAGCTCAGAGCCTGGAGGCTGCTTTGGATTCTGTGTCTCCCTCTCTCTCTGCTCCTCCCCTGCTCACGCGCTTGCTCTCTCTCTCTCTCTCTCTCTCTCTCTCTCTCAAAAACTCAAAAAGAAAATAAACGTTTACAAAAACTTTTTAAATAAAAAGCTCACTTGGCACATGGGAAGCATTCAATAAGTACTGTGGACTAGATGAAGAAACGCCTAAGAACGTTAAAGATTCCAAAATATTCAACTTCTTTTTGGAGCTATTACCATCACGCTTCACATGCAAAGACCCAAAATCTGCTCTCTCGTCGTCCAGAGTAACAGGTGTTATGACTGGGAAAGTGTAAATATTTAAAACTACATTTCCCAGGTTTCTTTGTAACTCAGCTTGGTCACATGACCAAGCTCTAACCATTGAGGTGCCAGATGAAGATGTGGGCCTTTTCCAGGTTATGCCCTTAAAGGGAAGGGGCATGCCTTTCCTCCTCCAAGACCCTACCCTAGACCCCACCCTCTCCCCCATCCAGGAGCCAAATTTGACCCTGCAGATGGGGGCACAGCCCTGAAAATGGGGGAATGATAAGACAGAAAGGGCCTCGTGTTGGCAGTTTGCGGCCAGTAGACCAGCCCCAGACTGCTTACACCTGTGCTGTTACATAAGCGAGCAAGCATCTATCCTGTTTAAGCTCCTGTTACTTTGGGTGCTGGTGACAGCGGTCCTGTGTCCCTGATCAATACATAACATTCTCTTTCCCAACTGTTCTGAAGTCACACCTCCAGACTCCTTAATGCTTTGAGGAGAACATCAGTGAGCCGGCACGCAAGAGCTGTTTTAGGATGTCGCCTTCACACATGCAGGGATTCTAACCCTTAGTCTATACGCAGGATTCTTCCCTCCCCGACACCTCAGACTAAGCACCCTACTGAGGCAGAGAAAGAAAGGAGAGGAAGTCATATTATTTAGATCCATCAAATGATGAGGACAAAAGGAAATACCAAAAAAAAAAAAAAAAGCCTATTAAAATCCTAAAACATCAATCGTGTTTAAATCTAGGAGTTCATAATGGCACAAAACCCTAATTGACTGCCACTGACAGATGGTAAGGAAACGAGCCATTATTTGAAAAAGTGGTAAATAAAGGGAAAGAATCATGCATTCATCTTTCTTTTCCTATATGAATTATACCATTGTTGATGAAGGGACGTCTCTCTTTATAGAAGTTTTCCAAACTACCAGAAGAGAAAGGGAAGACAGAATTAGAATAGAATATCACCATTTTGCAAGTACTGTGCACCGCCGAATTAACGGAGCGGGGCGCTGGCTCTCAACAATTATGAACATCACCAAAAGAGAGGCAAGCTGACTTCGTGCTTCCTGACAAAAGGGTCCACCACCACCTGCAAAGCAGTCTTGGCCAAAACAGGTGAACCGGAACCAATTAAGCCTCTAGAATTGACTGACAACTTACAGGAAATAGAGAAGACAAGAGAACATGGGAATATATATGGCCAAAAGCCACACAGTGAGAAATTTCACAGGATAAAAAACCTTTGGTTTTTAAACAAAGAAATGGCAAAATAATAATCGTAGCAATGATGATAATAATAATTAACAATAATAATAATAATAAAGACCAGTTCTAGAGGGGAACCTCTAGATTAAAGCTGACTTAGAGAAACCAAGGTATGGGCGAGGTCTGAATCCTGACTCAGACAATCTATAAAATAATGAAAACAGAGGGAAAAAAAAACCCTTTCATGATACATATGAGACAACAGGAAGTTTCAAATACTGGGTATTTCATGGTATTAAGGAATTTTCACTAAGTTTCCTGTGTGCTAACAGTATTACAAGTATTTTCAGAATTCTTTTCCTTTAGAGGCACACAGTGCGTATTTACACATGCGATGATAGGGTCCTGCTATCCAGGACTTTTGAGGTCTAGGATCTGCTCCAAAGCACTACTGTGCATTGCGCTCGGGTGGCTCAGTTGGTTAAGTGTCTGACTCCTGATTTCGGCTCAGGTCATGTTCCCAGGGTTCTGAGATCGAGCCCCACACACTGGGCTCTGTGCTAGGCATGGAGTCTGCTTGAAACTCTCTCCCTCCTTCCTCTGCTCCTCCCCCGCTTGTGTGCGCACGTACTCTGCTCTCTCTCAAATAATAAAAAAAAATGTACTAGTATGAAATAGGGGTGGGAGACGATGAGAGGTATGGGAGAAACCAGAGTAGCCGTGAGCCGCTAACAGCTGAAGCTGAGCGGCAGGTACCTGGGCCACTGCGCCACTCCGTACTTGCATACGTTCAAAACATTTCATAACGAAAAGTTTTTTTTTTTTTTAATCCTAACCCCCGGCTACAAAGAGGGACATGCAAGAAAGACAGAGGGAGCTAATACCTCTTAAGCCTCGCTATTCATCGTGGGGGGAGGGGGGGGAGGCAGTTAGCAGCCCCAGACGGGAGTGGCGCTTCCGGAAAAGAGGTCACAGACTCAAATGCTTAAACGGGTCCGGGAAGAAACACTGACTGAGTGACATGGGCCGCATGGGAGAGGATCAAAGGCACAACCATGATGGTAAAAACAACGGACACCCCGGCCGTCTTCAGGAGACCGGAGGGAAGGAAGGGGGCTGTGGACAAGGGCAAGCACGTGCTCTAACGGAGATGGGCCCTGCCCAAGGCCAGCCTTCACTTTGGCTCCAGGTAGCCACCACGCAGCATGTGGGGCCCTGGGCGGTTGAGGCTTGGCTTTTCCTAGGAAAGCCTGAAATCTGTATTTTTATGTGCAATCTCCTGGTTTTTAAGCATTGGCATCGAATCCGAATATTTTTTGAAACACTGTGCGGGCCAAACAAAATATCTGCAGGCTAAATGGAGCCCGTGGAACACCAGTTGGCCGCCCCTACCCCAAGTGCTGGAGCAGACCACAACTCGATCCATCTGTAAGAAATGGAAAGGGTGCATTAATCAACTTTGGGTCAATTCTTTTTTAGGCGTCCACTGAAGCCGAGGATTCAAAAGGCACCATCAACTTCCAGAAATCTATAAGAACCGGCTGCTGAACATTTCAAAGGCGTCGTCCACACAGTCTGCTTATGCAACAGAACCTCCACTCCGTCCAGAGTTTTGGAAACTAATAACCAGGGAGTGTCCTTTCAACTTTCCTAGGACGGTGGAACTAACGGGCTTCAGATGAACCCCATTTGCTGGTTTGCAGGATGCCTGGGACTTAGGTCCAAACCACTTGCAATAGACGATCTCATCATAAAATCAAGTCGGGGCGCTTCGCGCTCGTTGTAAAATGACCAGGAGGCGCTCCGCTTGGGTTGCCTGGCCCGGGATCTGATTTCATGGCAGTTTCAGCGCCACGACTGGTTGCTGAGGACCTGAACAGACTCCCTCCCTGACTCTCAGCCCTCCGTGTGCTTGTGACCTTGCCTGGCAAAAAGGCTCCTGACATCCTGGATGGGCAAAACAGGCCCCAGCCCTGCCTTTATAGGCAGTCCCAGCCTGACCAGATCCTCAGGTCAGTAACAAATTAAAGAGGTGTCAGGAATGCGGTGGAGAAGGGCCAGAGAAATGGTTTCATCATTCCCTGAGAACAAAGCCCCTCTTTTTTTCCAAAAGGGTGAAAAGTAAAAGAAATTGGCGCTAAAAGAAACTCAAATAGGCCCTGGGCAAGAAGAGAGTCCAGAACTATGCTTGAAGGCAACAAAAACAAGATACACCCACATGTCAACTCCCCAGAACAGAGTACAACCAGGGCTCTTTAAAAGATCTTTCCCCCCCAGAGAAAATAAAGCTTTATTATTTATCTGAAATGGGTTTACTGATGGGGGAGAAGGTAGAGAGGAGAGAGAACATTTTAGTATTAAAAGAGGATCTGCCTAATGCCCACGCATCTAGCTCAAAGCCTCCAGTAACTGAACTGCTTTACAAGTTCTAATTTTGGGGAGAGGAATGAACGAGGGCTAGAGCTAGGTATTTTTCTAATACAAAAGTCCTAAGTCCCCATCTTAGCTTAGGGCCTGGGATGAGTGAAGAGCCTCTGTGTTGTTCTGCTCACAGCAATCACCGCCTCGATGCATCATCCTGCAAGAAGCGAAGTCTGGGCATGCCCGGCGCACCGGCGAGGGAGGAAGTAAGCCTCCACACTGCTGCACTCTGTGCTGGTGAGCAGGAAAAGCAGAGAAAGGCTTTTCAAAGCAGGTCTGGGTGCCGTCCTACCCATAAATCTTGCTGAATTGATCCCCTTATTCCTGTGCAAGGACAGTCACTTGTTGCTGCAAGACTCTAACCTCACCTGGAGGTGGAAACGACATCAGCACGTGTGACTCATAATGGTTAAAAGTGCGGGTCTTGGTAGATGGCTGTGGGGCCCTGGGATGATGCCAATTCATGGCTCCCCTGGTCCTCTTTCCTGGCCCCCATCTGCTCTCTGTGGGTCAGATGCTGCCCTGGACACGGATTGAGTGCACAGCAAGTCCGAGGATGGACTTTCTTGTGGTTTGGTTGCTTTTGACCTCGAAGAGGCAAGAGCGCATTCCTCTGGAAACATCTGCGCCACAGAATTTCAGAAAGATGGCTGAGAATTTCTGGGTCCGGAGTCAGCTGGAAGGTGGCCCCTCACATTTCCATAGGCTAAGCTAGCAGCACAAAGTGCACAGCCCAGCACCGCCCCGACTACCTGCCTGGCTGTCCTAGTCTGCTCGGGCTGTGAGAACAAGAAAGCCATTGGTTGGTTTATAAACAGCAAATATTTATTTCTCACAGTTCTAGAGGTTGAGAAGTTCAAGATCAAGCACGACCAGATTCGGCACACTTCCTCATAGACAGGCGCCTTCCCCCACAAGCTCACGTGGCAGAAGGGAACTACAGAATTCCATGAGGTCTTTTAATAAGAGCACTGATGCCCGGGGCCCCTGGGTGGCTCAGTCGGTTAAGCGTCGGACTCTTGATTTTGGCTCAGGTCATGGTCTCACGGTTCATGAGCTCGAGCCCCTTATCAGGCTCTGTGCTGAGAGCGTGGAGCCTCCTTGGGATTCTCTCTCCCCCTCTCTCTGCCCTTCCCCTACTTGTGATCTCTCTTTCAAAAATAAATAAATGTAAAAAAAAGAGCACCAATCCCATTCAGGAGGCTCCACCCTCATGACCTAAGCACCTCCCGGGGTCACACCTCCTAATACCATCACCTTGGCAGTTAAGCTTCAACGTATCAATTCCGTGGGGACCTGAACATTCAGACCATAGCAATGGCCCAGGACTGGTGGTGATGGTGGTGGTGGTGGTGATGTTGATGGTGGTGATGGCGGTGATGGTGATGGTGGTGGTGGTAAAGTATTTTGATAACTACTGAGCATTATCATGCATATGAAGTCCTGGCCAAAGTGCTCTCCTCACAAGGAGGCTCCCTTTTCCATCCTTACAGTAACCCTCAGGATTGGGGCCATTACAGGAAGTTACCTGCCTGAGGTCAAAGAAGAGTGATCAGGCCAACAAGGTGGCCAGGCAGGAAAACCCCAGAAACCCTCCAGCCAAAGACCCCCAAATCAAGGCTGGACCCTCAGACCAGCCCTCCCATTCCCGAGAACCAGCCTCTGACATACCTCCCCCTACAGCGGGTGACAGATTCACAGCCCCCCATCCATGGGGGACCTGGGGGTCTATCTGCTACATTTTGTAGAAGGGAAGAGGAAACAGGAAGATGTACTTGCACCTGCTGTGACTACATAAAGAAACTCTACAACGTTCATTCCCAAGGAGGTGAAAATTAGTTCTTAGTGGAAAACCCTTACGTATGATAACAGTCAGTGGCACAAAGGGCCCCAGAGCATAACCAGATACACAGTGTCTCTGTGGACTGACATTTCATGCGGGTGCTGATAGGAAAGAACTGTAAAAAGATCCTGGCCGGGGAGGGTGCTGACCATGAAAGCAAGGTTGATAAAGGCTGTTCTAGAAGGTCGGAGAAGAGGCAGGGGAGAAATGGGAGCAAGACTCTGCTGGATGCATCTTTCCTTAGGCTTTCATCTTTTTAAGCATGTGAACATATTTCATACATAGAATACAAACATCTTTAAGTGAACTTTAAAACAGAATGCTGACCGCGGACCTCAAGCCAGAGCCTGGACTCCGTCGGCGCCCACTAGAGGCGGCCGTGTGAGTTAAACTTGGCTTTGGTCTTGGAATGGCACAGCCCCACTCTGCGACGGAAGCAGCAGATTCTCCAGCCTTCCGGGGCCTCTGGGCCGCCTGGCCAGGCAACCCCGCTGCCTGGTTTCCATCGGAAGAGAGGGTCCCTGTGTTTCACCCAGCCCTCCTGGGGCCAACGCGGTGGCCGGGCACACAGGCCACTCCCGGCAGCCCCAGGCCGGCCGTGGGCTTTGCACGCCTTTCCCAACAGGAGCTGCTTTGTCACAGGCTTGCCGTGGGCACTGGGCAGCCCCGGTCAAGATTCCTGGCCTGCTCAACAGAGCCCTGCCCGTCACGCTGGGCTCCTTTCTCCCTTCCTGCGCATCCCTCCGTCCATTCTTCCCTGGCCTGTTCCTCACGCACTACCGTGTCCGGCTTCCGGGTAGACAGCCTTTGAAAGGGACTCCTTTGGCCCCTCTGCCAAGAAGACAACTAGCAAAACTTGGGCCACTGGTCCATGCTCCACTGGGGGCGACAGCAAGGGGCCATGCTAACTGGCCTCTCCCGTGGTCCCTGGGTGGGAGGCGCCATCGCCTCAGCCAGACAAACATCCCCAGGTCTCCGGGAGGAAGCTTGGGAAGGGAGCCCTGAGCCCATGCCCCGTGGGGAGATAGGGCTTTAAGGGTCCTCATCTCCAAAGACCAAAATAGCCAATTTTTTACTCTCCTACACAGATATACTTTAAAAAATGTAAACCACATTCTATAAGAAGTCCACGAAGCTCATCAAGAAAAATAACAGTGAACATTTACTGAGAGTTACTTTGTACCAAGCAAGCATCTGTTCTGGGCACGTGATGTATATCCGCGCACTTCATTCTCTCTGCGCCCCTGGGAGGGAGGAGCTGGAGGGGGAGTGGGAGGGGGAGCGAGGATCATCTCCATTCCACAGAGAGGGAAACGGGAGACACCTGCCCAAGGTTCACAGGTAAGTGAGACTCAACGTCAGGGTCTGCTGTCTTCTGGAGTAACGCTGAGTAAACACTGACAACGGTGAATAAGGCAAAAGGGAAGATTAAAACAAGACCAAACACAGAAACCAGAAGGCAGGAGAGCAGGCCACTCATCGCGCCGCACTGTTTACAAGGTCGCGCTACAATTTTGGCTCCACGCTGCCTGCCAGCCCAAAGCACGCACTTCCATGGAGAATTCCACGTGGTGTGGTCAGCTCTTCCCAGTGTGCCCCGGGGGCTTTTCCCAGGGTGGTTGGGAAGCTATCTGCTGCCCCTTTAAGTCCACGGTGAGGCCAGCAGCGCTCATTCCACCCACCTCGCCATGTCTTTTAATTTTTTTTTAATTTATTTTTGAGAGACGAACACAGAATCCGAAGCAGGCTCCAGGCTCCAAGCTGTCAGCCCAGAGCCGGACACAGGGCTTGAACCCACAGACCACGAGATCGTGACCAGAGCCAAAGTCAGAGGCCCAACCAACCGAGCTGCCCAGCAACCCCACCCCCACCGGATGTCTTTCCCTGGGCGGGGAGGGAGCCGCCAGTTGGGGAAGTGAAAGTTGGGACCGGTCGGGCCCTGGGGTGGACAGAACATCTACACTATTTCTTTGCTGCCTGAAACCACAGATCAGTGCTTTCTCTCCTGCTTTTCCTGCTTGCTTTTTCACATAACTATGCTTGTCAAACAAACAAAAAAAGGCCCAAGTGGCCAAAATACAGGTAAGCCCGGAGAAGGCACAAGAAACGCGAAGGGCAGCAGAGCTAGCATGATCAGATTAGAGCTGTGGAGCGCCGGCCGGCAGTGGTGCGCCCTTCAAGAGTCTTCCGACCTCGGCAGGCAACTCCAAGTTCAGACCTGGACGCATCTCTGGGAGTCCGGGTGTCCGAACGAGAGGTACTGTTTTCGCGAGTGAGAGAACAGGTCCAAAAGGTTTGGGAGCTGCTCCCCAGCCAACCTGCTGTGCCCGGGTCTGCAGCCCTGATGCCCCGTAACCAGGCTCACCCGCTACACGCGGATCCCAGGAGACAGAAGACAGACTACACTTGAACACCGCGTGCGACACCCGCGGCCCTCTGTGGGCACGTACACTGGCGCAAGCGCTTAGGAGAGGTGTCTGGCGTGGGCGGCACTCCTGACCTCACGTGCGGGCGCCCAAAGAAGAATCAAAAGCATCCACAGAAGTTTTAGTCCTAAGGCTGGAACCCACCTAAATGTCCATCAACAGAAACACGGTGCCGGGACTACGGGGTATTCCCTCAACGGGATAATCCCCAGCGAGGCAACGGGTGTGCCCCACTACCCCCAACGGGATCTCTGGATCTCACTGGCCTGCGGCCGATGGACAAAAGCCAGACACCAAAGGGCAGCACCGCAGGACCTCTCTGTATATGAAAAGGCAAAACAAATCTCTGGGATTCGGGGCTGGGTAGGACACAGGAGGTGGAGGGGACATGGGGGGGGGGCGGCGCAGGGCGCTCTGGGACGCTAACATGATCCCACGCCATGCACTGTCCGGGTGGTGATCACATGGGTGGCCCAGCTGGTGAAATTCGAAGGACCTAACTGACCCCTGCACCTGCCTCCATCTCAACTGTTAAACACGCAGACAGATGCTCCAATCCATTCAAGGGATTTCAACACGTGATTCTTTTAAAGCAGTTCACGTGAGGAACAGAGAAGGAGATTCAGAAACAGACTACACAGACGTGAACGCACACCACCGGCCGGGCCCTCAGGCCACCGGCAGAGGCTCCAGTGTCACAGACACCGCGTCTTTTCTCCCCAAGACCTTTCCAGAATGGGATCAGGGGTCTCCTTGGAGTCCCGGGCCTCTCCCTGCCCCTCAGTCCTCTCGTCTGTGGCTGAATCTCGAGGCTGACGGTGCAGGCTCCCCACCCTGGAACCTGCGGTGAGATGGCCCGACCACCTGGGAGCCCCCAGGTTCTGCGGGGACTGTGTCATGGGCGGCACAGGGCAGGAGCCCTGTCTGTGCCTCTCTCCTCGCCTGGGCCCGCGCGGCACAAACCCTCCCCCCGCCTGCTGGAGCGAGGCGCCCCGGGCGAGCGAGGCGCAGCCGCCCTCCCTGCATTCCAGCCGACGGCAGGACAGAGCTCCTTGTGAACAACTCACGTTTTCACAATTCCAGGTACATTATAAAGGATCTGTCTGTGTGCAGGAGTGCAGTGCGAGAGGGAGGGATGAAAAGCAGCAACGCCAGGGAGCCAGGTGAGACGCCCAGATGAGCTACTCTGCATCATTCACGAAGGGTCAGGCAAAGATAACCACACGCGGGGCTGCCGGGGAGCACGGTCAAGGGGCGCGGTCAGCCTCAAAGATGATCTGTTTGCCTGTGGACCCAAGTCCGCGGGTGACCCCTTCCTTTTCTAACTGGAAGACGGCCCGGCCCCCCTTGACCCTCAAAGCACCGAACCCCAGCTCTCACCAGGTTTCCAAGGAAAGCGTCTCTGCCAAAGTCCCGAGGCAGATGCGAGGCACGTGGGAAATACTGGCGCTCACGCCGCTCCGGCTTCTGCAGTCAGGTGTGTATTTGGGGGGGAAGGTACCCTTCGAGTCACTGGCGATGAGGACAGAAAGGGAGCTTCCAAACCTAGGACGTCTCCCAACCAGACTAAAGAAATGACGCAGGGATTTCAATTTACCTGTCAGGAGTCAACGCAAAACCAACGGAGAAGTCTGAATCCCACATCCCCAAGGCCAGCAGTGGACTCCGGAATGATCTGCAGGAGGGGTCTGGATCTCAGCTAGTGAGGAGACCAAAGGGCACGCGGCTCCTGCTGGGAGCTGACACCAGGCACACCTGGCCACACGGGTGCTTTCACCCTGGAGGGCCGTGGGCTCCGCGGAGCCATTGGGACGATGCCGGTCACGCACTGAACATCTCAGAGCAGCCACCTTGCTGCCTCTTGGGAGCCGCCCAGGTCGCAATTATTCTCTTGCCCGTCACGCTCTGATCCCCACGCCAAGCCAAAGAATTCAGAAGTGTGAACACAGGCATACAGAATGGGGCAGTGCTGGGCTTCTGAACTCTGAAACTCCTTCATGTTATTTCCCCAGAATGCTGGGGTACGGGAGCTCCAGCCCCGCCATGCTGCACAACTCCAGACATTCCAGTCACAGAGAGTATGATAAAATGCAATAGGAACAGCATCCCCTGGGGCTGCACTCTCTTATGTGTAATTCTGGGAAGTACTATATTCCTCACCTTAGAAATGTATAGTGTCCACTAGTGCAGTAAAGGCTCTGAGAAGTCCTATAATAAACAAGCTTTAAAGAAATAACAACCTGGTTTGACAGATTTTTTTTTCCAACTTTTTAAGCCTCAGAACCCTCATTTCAGAGACTATCTGCTAAAATCCTATGGGACTGGGCTCATGCATAAAGTACTTAAGAAAAGGCTCCATCCGGAAAAGCAATTTCACGTCACTCAGCTCTCCGAGATACCCTTAGAGCTGACTCATGTTACTGAACCACCAAGAGCTCACTTTCACCATGACTTTGAACCCACTTGTGTTCAGAAAGGCACTTAGAGGGCCCTAAAGAGTCTCTGTTCTCAGTTGTTTTGTCTGTAACACGGGCTTCTGTGAAAGCAGGAAGCATCTGTATAGGTCTGAGGTCACGATGGACCCTCAAAGGTGAATCACGACCACCTGGATACTGATAGATTTCCCGAGAGCCAGGCCACGAACTGAACTTGCCATCTCTAACAGAGATCTTTCACGGTCTGTCCTGAACGCGAGGTGATGGACAGGTGGGAGGGGCCGGCACATTCCTAGCTCTGGGAGACTAAGCCAACACCAGACCCGGTGTCAGCTGGGGAAAGTCACCTGCGCCCGCCCAGGCATCATTTATTTATAAAGTGCCTCGTCCCTGACACATGCCCCAAGCCCATGCATGGAGAGAGGTCTGGTTACAGCTTTCAGTTGTCCCCTAGCGTTAGGCACTCTGCACGAACTGGACTGTCTACGTGATACACCCCTTTCAAATAAGCACCCGAATTTTATCTTAACCATTTGGGGTGTGAACTGTTCCAGGATAGATAGCACACGGGTCTCCCTTTTAAAACCCGAGCACAGTGACTCTAACTCAACCTGTGTTTGATTATTCAGGATTAGACAGATCAATTATTAACATAGCAATAGCCTGAGGTCAGCCTTGCCAGGCACGTGGGGCGGTCTGGCCTTACACTGAGTGGCCCTGGAAATCTTTGCTTGAGGTGTTTGGGGGAAGTTTTGGATCAACAGTTTTACTAGAGAGACGATGCAGAAACTATGAGAAGTCCCAGAACCAGATCTCCCAGATCGTCAAAACTCTGCATGAAGTAAAAGGCAGCAGTCTCTGAGTACACACCTGAGAATTCCTGCCAGAGAAGGGGCTGATACAGTAGCTGATTTTTATGATAACTGTTGGGGGCATGTTGAAGCTTTCTGCCGTATTTCCTACCGCTTGGCTGGGCTCCTGAGTGAGTTTTCCTACATAATTGAGGTTTCGGGGTAGATCTACTGCCTGTAAAATGGGCGGCTGGTACCGTGGGTGGCGGCCAGGGGTCTAGGTTTTCTTTCCACTAAGAAACTCACACCACCTGTTTGCTTCCCCTGGCCCCGCCCCTGGGGAGGCCCCGCCCACAGCCCCGCCCCCTCAGGCTTTCAGTGGCACCTGGCTGATGCCACACAACCAGCCCCTCCTCCCGGAGATCACAGACCACCGTCGTGTGCACCCCGCCACTCCTCTGTCAAGACTATGCCCCCCACACACTCGGGCACCTACAGACTCCCACAAAGTCTCTCTGCGCCTTTTCCTCTGGCCCAACCACCCCAGCAGCCCGCTCACCACAACGGAAGCCCACTGTTTCCCTCCTGTCAATGCGCGTCTCTGTTTCCCCGGCACATGGCTCAGCTCTGCCCAGAGCCTGCCCGCAAGCCCCCCATTCATGCTCCACTCTTCAGCGAGCCTGCTCCTTCCCTTTCTCCGCTCCCCTCCCCCAAATACACAAAAGAGGGCTATAAAGCAGGACCTTTTTTCCTCCACGGGAATAAAAGGTTAGCCTTCCTTCCTTTCTGTTTGTCTATTCTTGGTCTAAACTTGGCGATGGAGAGTGGAAGCGGTCAAAGTGCCCCAGTTCATGACCCAGGGGACGCTCCTTCGGCCAGAATTGCCCTCGTTTGCTCTTTCTGTTGCGGTAGTTGTAGGGAAACATCTAGAACTCTAAGCAGCCCCCCCCCCCCACCAGAAGTCCTGCTGGGAAAGGATTCCTGCACAGAGTCGAGTGAGGCCTTAAAGGTGATCTTATTATCCAACCCCCTTAAATGAAAGAGGGGGCCACAGAGGCCCAAGGGGGTGAAGGAAGACACCCGGACCACACAGTGAACTTGCAGGGGTCAGGGGTGCTCTGGGGGCCCGTCCTTATGGACAACGAGGAAAACAAGCATCTTACCGTCATCCAAGTAGGTCTGGTCCAAATTCTGCTCCTGCTTAATCGTCACTCCTGTGGGTAATACTTCCTTTTGGTCACTGACCGGGGGTCCGTTTTTGGCGGCTCTCTGGCTGGTGGCATTCTGCTGCTGAATGACCGTGGGGTAGGACCCTGGGCTCAGCCTCTGACCCTGACTGGTGGGGGGCGGGCCGGGCCTGGCGGCGCCGGGCACAAAATTCTCGCAGTACATGATGTGCTGGAATTCCTGTGGGCCGCCACAGCGCAGCTGCTGGCTGGTGGGCGAGTAGTGGATCACCGGCGAGGCCTGCTGGGTGGCCGCAGAGGAGTGGAGCAGGGGCGAGCTCTGGCCCTGGGAGCCGGCGTGCACCAGCACGGAGCGGTGGGCGTCCGCCAGGGACAGGGGCGCGGCCATGAGGGCCGGCTGCTGGTAGCCCAGCAGGCTGGGGCTCAGGCTCTTGCTCCGCTGGTACAGGACGGCCGCGGGGTTCTGCTGCTGGTAGCGGGCGTCGGGGGGCGAGAGCCCCGAGCGAAACTGCTGGCAGGGAGCCATGGTGGCCACGAGACAGGAGGGGGACTCAGCCACCATCGGGTGCTGCGGGTAGTAAGGCTGGCTCCCCAGGGCCCCGTGGGCGGGGCTGCAGATCAAGGTGGGGTCATACTCATCGGTGGGCTCCGTCTTAATGGCCGGGACTAGAGGAGAGAAGCACACGGGGCGCACCCTTCTTAGCCACGGGGGTGCAGCGAGGCTCAACGGGCTTTGGCTGGGAGCACCGCCTTGGGAGTCCAAGGAGGCAGGGGCAGACCCTTGGGCTCCGTCATTTATTACCCTTGGACAAGAGCCTCCCTGTGTAATTGTCTTAAGTCAGAGATCCTGCCCTGCTCGACGGTCGCGAGCCGTAGGCCTTTCCAAGAGTGGAAAGGCCTTTCCAAGGTTGGTGGGCCTCAGCCCTGGGATGGCTACGGGCTTTACCCCAGGGGAGAGTTCGGAGAGGAAGGCTGAACATCCCACCCCTCCTCCACGCTCTCCAGAAGCTCACCCCTCCCTTCCCTGCTTGTTGCCCCTGGAAATGTTTACCACCTGACACACTCTGTATATTTCATGCACTCACTCATTATCTGAACCACCCCCCCACTTCAGGCTGTCAGCTCCCCAAACAGAGGACTTTTTTGTGGTCTCCTTTGTTCAGGGCTGTGCCCCTAGCCCCTAAAACAATGCCTTGCACTCCACTGACACTCAGATATTTTCTAGAAACAGGAATGACCGAACGGTGGGGTGGTTCATCCCCTCAGTTCTGTAGCATTCGGGGGGAAAGGAAACCTGCTGGCCAGAGCCTCAGTTTCCCCATCCGTTACAGTAACAAGCGTACCTATCCCCGTGAGGTTGTGGGGAAGATTCAACGAGATGCGTGGAAAGTACTTAGCACAGCGGCTGGTATACAGTAAGTGCTCAATGCTTGCTGTTGTTGCTATTATCTCACCACCATTGGTGTTGCGGCAATTACGATCCCTCTCCCCCTCCCCCTCCCTGGGGCAGGGTCACGGGAACCTGTGCTTCCCCAGAGCCCTTTACTAAAGCATTTCCAGCCCCAGGAGTCGAGGACCGAGCTTCCTCCCTGGATGGAAAGAGACAGTGACAGGACTGGAATCGAGTGGGGGGACCCGCCAGGTGCCAGGGACCAGGGCCGCACGCGGTTCGGGAGCCAGAGCGAAGGGCAGCGCTCGCACCAACCGGGAGTCGTTTCCCAGGGTGCCCTTCAGGCCCTGGCTGACACCGGGGGACGGACCTCTCGGACAGGCGGGTGCCTGTGCCGGGCCCAGGAAGGCCTCCTGGCCACACCGCACGAGGCCGGAAGGCCACAGACACACGGGAAAACCTCTCCGCTAAAAGGGATCACTGAGCTACAATCCAGCACCTCCCCGGAGAGCCTCCCCCCACGCTCCCCCGCGGGCCACTGCCACTGACGGCACGGCAGTCCTGGGTGGTGCGACGGCCAGAGGGGCCACGGACACCTCTGGACACGCTCCACCAAAGCCAAGCGCCACCAAGCCCGGGCTGCGAGGACAGCCCCCTGGGTCTGATGCCTCCAGTAGCGCGGAGGCTCCGCGTGACACCTGCCGCGGGGTGGAAACCGTACCCTGGGTGACAGTCTCAGATCACAGGCTCCCCAACTCGGAAAGGTGGCTAATAGGCCTAGGGCAGCCTTGGGAAGCTTGCTGGCCCTTTCTGCGGCCCTGGTTAGAATCGGCCGTGTCGATTATATGGTCGACATGACCCACTCTCTGAATCTCCTTTGGTCAATATTACCTTTTCTCCGAATCCCCCGTTTGAACATGAGCTCCAACGAGGGTAGGAATTTTTACGTTTGGTTCACGACTGTGTCTTCAAGCCAAGAAGAGCACGGGGCACTCAGCTATTTTCTGAATGAACGCGAACAGCCCTTCTCACTCTTCTTCTGGCGGTAGCGCTTTGTGGGGCCGAGACACCCTGCGCGGCTGTCGACCCAGGAATTCCACGTGGCCACGGGTGACCACCCACTGCCACGATTCTGCAGGTTTCCAGTCACATCCGCTTACCCAATCATGATCCACTCTAAGATGTCATTTGCAGGCGACAAGCGCCTCTCCACTACTCTGCCCTCCCGAAGAAGCACATGAACAATAATTATCTGTTGAAATCATTCCTATCAGCTCACTTGCTGCGCACTGTGCTAAGCACTTTACGTGCACTTGATTTCTGTGACTCTTGTAAGGAAAGTCCCATTTGACAGATGAGGAAATGGAGGCTCAGAGAGATTGAGCCACCGGCCCAAGGTCAACCAGCTGAAAGCAGACCTCCCCGTGTCCTCACTGCATGTGTGTGCTGCCTTTCAACACCAAGGGGCCTTCAGAGAAGATTCCTTACCTGGGTGGTAGGTAAAGTGCTGAGGCTGACTCCGTTTTCTTTTCCCATTGATGACGTAGAAGTTGACCTTCACCGATGTGCGGATGTGCTTGTTTCGATATTCAGGGATCTCAACAAAAAGCATGTTCTGGAAGGAAGGAGCTACCGTTAACTTAGCTACAACAGTGTCTAAATTCCTACACAAGGACTCAAGCACACCAAGCCAGACCATCTTAAAGGAGTCAAGACACAGGTAAAATACTACTTAAGGGGAACTTGACTTTCTCGCCGCAGCAAAGAAAGGTTGCCACTGAGTCTATCAAAGTATATTATGATGTCACAGTTACACATCAGAGGGTCTGGTGCTCAATAAATTGTTTGATTTATTTGTCAACTCAATACCTACCGAGCGCCTGTTAGGTCCAAAGCTCTGGGGCATTGGTGAAGGAGGGAAAAAGGAAAGAAAGAGCAGAGGGAGGGGGGAGGGGAGCATGAAAGGGCACTCGGGCACCGTGACCGTGTGCTTACAGGCTGGCTCTTGTCTTTATCCACCGTGGCTCCCATCTCCCAAATCTGCTGCCCATCTGGAAAAATTGTAAAAAGACACACTTTGAAGGAGCTATTAGAAACCAAAGTGTTTTTGACGTTCTATAAATAACAAGTGCCTTTTATTTTTTTTTTAATATAGTTTATTGTCAAGTCGATTTCCATATAACACCCAGTGCTCATCCCCACAAGTGCCCTCCTCCGTGCCCATCACCCACTTTCCCCTCCCCCCCACCCCCATCAGCCCTCAGTTTGTTCTCAGTATTTAAGAGTCTCTTATGGTTTGCCTCCCTCCCTCTCCCCAATGATTTTTTTCTCCTTCTTCTCCCTCATGGTCCTCTGTTAAGTTTCTCCTGATCCACATATGAGTGAAAAAATATGGTATCTGTCCTTCTCTGCCTGACTTATTTCACTCAGCATAACACCCTCGAGTCCCATCCACGTTGCTACACATGCCCAGATTTCATTCAGAAACCAAAGATTTAAGACCACAACTCATCACCTTATATTTGTCTTGATTTAACATGTTATATCGTTTCAGCAAGGTACATGTGTTTTTGTATCATGTCTGTCTATTTGAACATAAATGTCTTTTATTTACATGTATGTCTATTTCTTTTTCCAAATGGAATGCATGTGGACAGAAAACTGGGCACCAGTAGAAAACAAGGAAAATAATGGAAATTGCCCATCATCCCACTGCCGTTCCTTTCCAGTGTTTCAATGTATCTTTCTTTAAAAAAAAAAAAAAAAAGGTAGTATTGTTCTATGTTATACTTTACTCCAAGCTTTGTTCAACCAAAGATCATTTCCAAAACGTCCTGTGTGAGCCAAGACTGTCACAGGAGCCCCATTACAGACACTGGCTGCCCCAGACATGCCTTCTTGATCGTCTGAGAACACAGGTGGCTTGCATGTTCTCTCTCAAACAATGTCCTGGCTTGAGAATCCTTGGACCGGGTGGACAGGAGCCCTCCCCCCTCTGACTTTTCAGTCAACAGCCTGCATTTCAACATGACTCATTACCATAATTGATGAGAGGTTTTGCTCAGGAGCGAGCTCTCCTTCCCTGGAGAAGAACACTAGCTCCCCAGTTTGGGACCAACAACTTGGGCCAAACAAAACTCTGCATTTGCAAATAACGGATTTCTTTTTCTGACCACCTACATGGGCCATTGGGCAGTTTTCGGCTGAAACAAATCATTTCCACAAGTGTTTCCAGGGTGTTTTGTGGAACGCTGGCTCTGAAGGATGGTAAATGGGTTTGTGAGGACGAGAAACAAATTCTAAAGCTAATAAGCATTTGGAAAATGCTGAATCAATGTCAAATAGGTTTCTCTGCTGCAGGACTTCTCAGAGCTTTTAATCTGCTCATGTGCAGTGTAACTCTCCAAGGTGGGCTGCAGTAAGTACCATATCCCAACATCTGGCCACAGAAGCCCTCTCCCCTGTTTTAAACACAACTATTAACACCTTCTGTGATAGGTTAGATTCAAATCCATGTCTTGTCTCTTAAGGTTTGCCCAAAGAAATGTGGTTCCTAAGCATTATTTGAACTTCCTGGTATGGAACATATTTCCCAAAATAGTAATTAATAAGGTCCTGTGATTGCTACCCACGCTGATGCAATGCAGGTGATCTTTTTTTTTTAATTTTTTAACATTTATTTTTGAGAGACAGAGCACAAGCAGGGGAGGGACAGAGAGAGGGAGACACAGACTCTGAAGCAGGCTCCAGGCTCAGGGCTGTCAGCACAGAGCCTGATGCGGGGCTCGAACCCACAGACTGTGAGATCATGACCTGAGCCAGAGTCGGATGCTTAACGGACTGAGCCCCCAGGTGCCCTGCAACTTAGATGATCTTAACAACATACAGGCAACGAGCTAGCTGGGGGCTTCTGTAACCTTTAAGCCCTTACAGTTCTGTTAGATGCAACTCCTGAAATGATTAAGGGAGACCTGGGTTTATATCAAAAGGGAACAGGAAAAGGCAGTCAATGAACCAACTGCCACCATGATGGGAGGGACCAAGTTAGAGCCACCGCTGTCTCCCCATCACCAGAGACGTCGCAGTGCCTGCAAATATGTCACTTCTGAGCGTGCCAAGGAGTCGGCAGCTACCAGCAGCCACTGCGCAAAGAAAGCAAGAAAAGATAGTCAGACATCAAGGAATTTGAAGTCAGGTCATCAAGACAGGGCACCTTCCGTGTGAAAAGCCCTGGACAGAATGAGACAGAAAAATTCTCATCCCTTTATCAGCGACAGGTCAGAGATCACCCACCAGAGACTTAGGTCCCTCTCAGGGGTGCTTATAAATGAGGCATGGTCCTGGTCAAAGGTGCATTCTCGGCTGGGCCCGGGTGGCTCAGTTAAGCGCCCGACTCTTGATTTCAGATCAGGTCATGACCTCACAGTTTGTAAGATCGAGCCCCACTTGGGGCTCTGAGCTGACAGCATGGAGCCTGCTTGGAATTCTCTCTCCCTCTCTTTCAAAAATAAACAAAGAAACATTTTTTAAAAAACATTCAGGCCCATCTTCTCAAACCCTGCCCTGCGCTGTTCCCCCTATGCCTCCAGATACCACCTAAGCAAGCCCAGCCCGGCCTCGAAGGCCCTGCACCAGCTGTTTCTTGGACTCTCCAGGCACCGTCTTGACCACCCCGTCCCCAGCAGGAATGACAGCTGCTGCTTACGAGCACTGTCTACATGCAAAGCGCCGCTCAAAGCACCTGGCAGGTATGGACTGGCCTAATGCCCACAGCAGCCCTGCGCCGCAGGTCTGATCATCACCCCCCACTTGATAGGTGAGGGCGCTCGGGCACAGAGAGGCAAAAGCAGCGGCCCAAGGAAGCACAGCTATCGGTCAGGGAAGCCAGACCGGAGCCTGTGCGGCTGCGCCTGACAACCAGGGCTCCTGGCCCCGCGGTGTGACATGGTCTCAGATCCCTGTGCCTGTGCGGCTTCTCCACTAGGCGAATGACGGGCACTGGGCAGACATTCCTGGGGACCCGTCTTTCCAGACTCAGTGGCAGTCCCACCCAGGAGAGCCACGCCACGGCTACCATGGCACCCCTCACCCCCTCCCTCACCGAGCAAGCGTGCCTCTGCCTCCCCCATTCCTTCCCCGGGATGACCTCGAGGCCTCGCCTTCCCCACTGCACACCTGCATGCTCAGCCACTGGTCGGCGCGGCTGGAATTAAGTGGCTGCAGGAAATTACAGTGGCTGTCTAACTACGTGCTGGGGCAGAATGCCGCTTCCGAGAAGGCAGAGGTCCTGCGCCAGACGCACGGATCAGCGGAATATGGCATATATGTCCCGTGAGACAGCATCCGGCCTCGGAAAGGATGCAGGTTCTGGTACGCACTGCCACGCGGACAGACCCTGAACTCAGAACGCCAAGTAAACAAGCCCAGCACAGAAGGGCAAATATTATACAATTGCATTTGCACCAGGTACACCGAATAGGCAGATTCAGAGAGACAGAGAGCGGAAGGCAGGCGCCCAGAGGCTTGGGTGCAGGGGCGGTGGGGAAGGCTGGGGGCAGTTACTGTTCAATGGGTACTGAGCTCCTGTTTCAAAATTCCAGAATGTTTGGAACATTGGTAGTGGTGACAGTGGGGATATTACAAAATACACTGCATGTATTTAATGCCACCGAATTAGATGCTTACAAATGGCTACAACCATCGATGCTCTGATATGCATATTTTACCACAATTTATATACTTTTTAAAGAGCCACTGGCCTCATCCTAGAGACCAGGCCTGTTTTATGGCCTAGAGGGCGGCTTGGAGTTTTTTAAATTAGCTGCTGCCATTTCATGATGAGATTTCATGGGCGCCCTGGTGGCTCAGTCGGTTAAGTGCCCGACTTCGGCTCAGGTCATGATCTCATGGTTCGTGGGTTCGAGCCCCGCGTCGGGCTCTGTGCTGACAGCTGAGAGCCTAGAGCCTGCGGGTCCTGTGTCTCCCTCTCTCTCTCTGCCCCTCCCCCACTCATGCTGCCTCCTTCTCTATCTCAAAAATAAACATTAAGAAAACATTCAAAATGAGATTTCCCCTAAAAACGCAGATTTTGCTCATGTAAAAAAAATAATTTTTTTTCAGACGATCCAACCATCTTGGGCACCTCACAGGGCTTTGGCCTCTCCCAGCCCCCCGCCCCCAGCTCGCCCTCACCCTCCACGCCCCACCCTGAGGGCCTCTGAGAGGCAGGGAACTGCCTCCCACCACACGGGGGCCAGGACGGCCAGGTGTCTGCAGAAGCCCCTTCACTGGGCCGCCTCTGAGGTTTTCCCCGAGGCTGCACGCTTGGGCCAGAGAACACCATCGCCCCACACCATCTCGGTCAGTGTCTTTCTCTGCTCCTGCGGTCCCCCCCCCGCCAGCTGCCAGGACAGGGAGCCACCCGGCTATCCTTCCTCCCAGACCCCAGGCCCTTTGCTCCAAGGACCTGACCTCTTCCCTTCACAATCAGAACCGCGTGCCCAGGAGGGTCCTGGTGTCCACAGGTCGGGCCGCAGGGGGACATCCCTGTCCGGCCACTCACTCAAAACCCTCCCTCCTCTCGGTCGCCCTCCACGGGGCTCCAGCAAGGCTAACGGACCTCCCCACGGAGGCCTCACCCCTGGCCTGGGCCGCAGATCGGGAAGGAAACACCGAGGAGTTTTCGGGAGAAAAGCCTCCTTGTTCCGGTGTTTCCCGTCAAACCTTCATCTGCACATCCTTCGTGACGCGCGCCAGCTCGACACACTCTGTGGCCAGAACACGCTCCGCTGTAGCGGTCATCACTCTGTCCGTGTTCCTCCTGCGACCCCCGCGCTCAGGGCACACAGGCCGCCAGCAAGTCTTGCATTTTCAGCTGGAATCTCCTTTCGAAAGGGCAGCACCTAATTAGAGGGTTTTTTTTTTTAACCTAACACCCCACAGGCTGCGGGCCCGATGAGCTGTGTGGGCTTGGATAAGACCCTCTACCTCTCTCGGCCTCTTACCCAAAACATGGGGACAAGCACAGCATCCAGACAGACGCATGGCACAATGTAAATGCTCACCAGACGGTGGTGAGCCTAATTATTATGGTTCGTGGCAACGTATTATTTAAATATCGTCGTCCTTGCTTGCGTATATTCTGCACAACGTATTATTATGGGGGAAAAACCCACAAGCGTGTTTTAATCAGAAAATAATACACATTTCTTGGACTGTAATTATAAATTACACATATTCTTGCCTGCGGGCATGGGTGGAGGGAATTCATGAAGGGACAATGTGTGTTATAGAAAGCAGGTGCAAGGGCGCCTGGGAGGCTCAGTCGGTTGAGCGTCCGACTTCGGTTCAGGTCATCATCTCGCGGTTCGTGGGTTCGAGCCCCGTGTTGGGCTCTGTGCTGACAGCTCAGAGCCTGGAGCTGCTTTGGATTCTGTGTCTCCCTCTCTCTCTGCCCCTCCCCTGCTCGTGCTCCCTCTCTCTCTCAAAAATAAACATTAAAAAAAAAATTTTTAAAGAAAGGAGGTGTACACAGTGCCTGACTTCTTTCCTTTCAAATGGGTCTTTTCACAATTACCCCAACTTTTAAAAGGACAGAGAGCTCAAAGATTAGATTTGCTAAATCATGAGCCAAGCCCAGGGGCCCAGCCTCTTCCTTTGGTCTTTGGGCATCAGAAGCCCCAGAGGGCGGCCTCAGGAGCCCAGTCTGCTCGCGCGTCCCACGTGGGGTCTGCACTGAGCTCTGAACAGACGGGTCCCCAACAGGAGCTGAAAGGTGACCCTGCTGTCCTCAGTTTTAGGGAGTATGCGGAAGGCACACTCAAGGGAGCTGGTCTCTGTGGAAGTGTGTGGTTTACAAAATACCTCAAGACCACTTCCCTGGGTCCGTCTTTCCGTGCCCCTCCCTGAGACCCCCCCCAGCACACAAGTCCCAGGGTTTCATCAAGAGGACACCCTAATCCCAGCCTCTGAATTGAGCTCCCAGGAGGAGGAGAGGAATTCACAGCCAATGCTGGCAGGGCTCTCTCAGCCCGAGCTCACTCTTTCCAGGTTCAAGTTCAACCATTGCTATTTACTCACTGTGTGCCCTTTCCATGGCAGCTTAACCTCTCTGTGCCTCAGTTTCCTCCTAAGCAAAGGTAAAGCTGATTTACCGGCTTCAGAGAACCGGCAAAAATTCAAACAAGTTATATGTAAAGTTCTTAGCAAAATGCTCAGCCCATAGTGAGGACTGCTATCACCTGTGCTGGTTCTCTGCTCCGCCCCAGCACTGCCGAGTCTGGCCTGTAACGAGTGCTCGGTAAACACCAGCGGACTAAACGCACAAACTGACCTCAGGATTCCCCACGGCTCGGCCCCCAGCCATACCGCTGGCCTCTCCAACGAAAAGACCTTCGCTGAGCCCTCTGCGAAGAATCGTTTTTGGGGAGCGGGCTGAGGGACAGGGCCCCCCGGGGGAACAGTGCGGACATGGGATCCCATGCAACCAGAGCACTCCCCAGAGTCGGACCCAGGAGACCCCAACTTCTCTACAATCCACCCCCGACCCAGACCTCAGGTCAGGGACTCCGGAAAACCCTGCCCAGAACAGAAGAGGCCTGAGATGACCAAGGTCGCTTCTGCCGCCCTGGGCTGGGACGAGGTGCAGGACTCCAGTCCCTCGAGCAGATGTCTGGGCAAACTTCCCCGTCCTAAATTAACAGGGGCCGGCAGCCAGCACGGAAAGGCCTCCCAAGTCTTACTCAGAGGGAAGCGTAAAGAGCCAGGCTCTTGGGGCAGAGCGGTCAGGTCTACAGGAGACTTAGCAAGGCTTTGCAACAACAACACGGGGTGGGGGTGTGCACGGTCCAGTCAACGCTCCAGCCCGCGAGGCGGCTTGGCCCTGTGCCAGAAGTGCGAGCCCAGCAACCAGCGCGTCCGCGGACCGGCGGCCACTCCCCGGTGGGAGGTCTCGTGTCAGCTTTGCAGACCTTGAGCCCAAAGCGTCAGGAGCTGGGGGGCTGGCGTCGGGTCTGCGCTGGGGTCTTAGCCGTCAGCAGATGAGCCGCGGGCTCCTGTCGGCACCCGAAGGAGAAAGAAGGGAGCTTTCCGGAGGGAAAACAGCGAATCCGTCCTCACTCGGGCCGCGAGCACGCCAGGGGGCACGAGGCAAATGGGGAGGAAATCAAAGTGTCACCTTGTGTTAGGAAAGCATGTGTGATGCTTCCCAGTCCTGGCGTTTTAGAGATCAGCTAAACGAAGACGGCTGAAGTCATCCCAGTCTGCTCTTTACGACGGCTAATGAGTAGAAAAGTGTGTTCTCCCTGGGTGTGGGGGCTCGATGAGCCGAGCAGGGGGGCCTGGGGCGCGGGAGTGTCCCACAGCTCAGGATTTCGGCCACCTGAAAGGGCATTTGCTGGGAGGCTGAGAGGAGATGCCTTGAGTCCCGACATCCAGCTTCTCCTGATGCCACCCCACCTTTTCGGTGCCTTAGCCCCTCCGTCCTCCACCTGGCCAGCTTCAGTGGGGGCTCACAGCACCTCCCACTTGCCCCCCACCCCAATCCTGGAGGCCATTCTTCATCCAGATTTCCAGAACAGTCTTAATGATACAAACTAGATCACGACACTCCACTGCTTTGGACAAGAGCTACTAGTTTTTATTTTGTAATAAAATCCAAACTCTCCTCCATGCCTACAAACCCTGCCCGGCATGATCTAACCATGTTTCCCCCCCTCCCCGCCCCGCCCCGCGCTCAGGCTGTACCCGCCGCCCGGGCCTGCTTTCATCTCCTCCAACACCCCAAGCTCATCTCCATGCTGGGACTACGGCACTGGGCACTTATTTCTGCCCGAGACCCTCTTCCAATAGGTCGGTGCAGCTCTCTCTTTTCTGCTTTAGGCCTCTGCTCAAAGCCACCTCCTCAGGGAAGCCCTCCTAGATCACACTCCCAAGGGTTGCCACATATAACAAATAAAAATATAGGGCGTCCCATTAAATCTAATCTTCAGAAAACAGTGAACACTTGTTTACTACAAGTACGTGCCAAACCCTGGGCCAGTGCATGGGACAAACTCATACTAAAGAAACACGTTGGCTGAGATTTGAATTTAATTGAGCTTCCTCTAGCTTTCCCCCCGTCTGAGCCCTCTGTCCGTTCCTATGACCTGGTTTCACTGTCTTCAGAGCACTTTCTCCATCTCATAAACAAGTTTGAGACTGTCCACCCGCTGAGAGCAGGGACCTCCACTGTCCTGCGTCCCCAGGGCCTGGCACGGCACCTGTACACAGTAGGTGCTCTGTAAATGCCCTGGGAGCACTATGGAAGCCCTGGGGCTGAGCGAGTGGGAGTGAGGCTAAAAGAGGCTTGCTGGCTCGTCTTCCCCAGAAGCCAAACCACAGGGTGCCTCCTTGCAGTGGTGAGCAGTCACCTGTGGGCCCCCAACAGCCGCATCCAGCCCATGGCCCTGGGAACCAGGAAGTGGGGGTCTGGGACCAGCCCTCCACCCACAAACTCTGCCACCCGAAGCAAGTCAACCTCACTCTGCACGGGAGTCGGCCTCCCCACCTATAAGATGGGGGCGGGAACGGCCAGTCAGGCTCTGCCCCCCGCCCCCCCCCCCCCCCCCCCCCCCCCCCCCGCTCCTCCGTGAGGCCAGGACAGCAGGCGTCAGATGGCTTGGAGGACAAGAGGAGAAGCTCACCTGCACCCCAAGGACTCTAATCTCAACACAGGACACCAACACAGCCCTGCCTTCCTGGCTCCGTGTTCAGTGAACTGAGCTCCCAGGGGCGAGGGGAAGGTCAGCTGACATTTTCTGAGAGCCTGACACTTTTAGATCGTTGATATCCTTTGGCTGCTGAAAGACCTACCACAAACCCCATTTTAAAGATGGGGAAACTGAGTCCAAGCACATAATATGGGGTCTATCCATGCTTTGAGCCAGGTCCACCGGAAGATCCAAAATCTGGCCCGCTTATACCTTAAATATATACAATTTTTATTTTTAAAGAGAGCATGAATCCAAAAATGTAGGGAAAAAACACAAAAGGGTGTTGATTAATAACAGCTACTGTGACTTTCTTGCGGGGATCAGGGGTGCAGCGGGAGACCCCGGCCAGCGACTGCAGTTCACCCCAAGGTCCACTGGCACCAAGGACCATGTCTAACTGTGGAAAAGCTTGGACCCAAGTTAGCTAGAAAACCCATTTCTCTGTGTCCTCTTTCAGAGGCTTCCAAAGAGCAAGCTGCAGGATACAGGACTCTTTCACCCAAAAGACAGTCCTTACGTGCAAGGGACCGAATATGAGACCTTTCGCTCGGTCTCTAGTGGGGCTTCGGGGCAGCGACCTGGCCTCTGGCTTCGGAGGCGAGCTTTGCGCCCCAGCCAGCTGTGTGTGAGTGGTGGGCTCCAGCCCAGGGGGCCGGGGACACTGTGGACGTGAGTCACCGAGGGCAAAGGGCTGCAGAGCCTTAGTCATGCCCCGGCCCAGCCTGGAGCCTGACCTTTCCCAGAGGGAAGCCCGATCTGGAGAGACTCCCACACCAGGGCTATTGTTTCAGAAAACGCCACCCCGGGCTAAACCAAAACCATGGAGAAAAGCAGGTGGAGGAGCAGAGGCCCTGCCTTAAGGTGGCTCCGATGTTTCTAGGATACTAATTCATGGAAAGATACTTAATTTAGCAGAAAAAATTTTATTTTAAGCATGTGCATTTATATTTATTAAACAAAGCTCAAAATACAACCTTTGGGAACCTCCAAGTAATAAAATGACTCATATTAGGGTGTGATGACTCAGTGGGAAAGAGGGAATTCCACCACCCACGCCTTCTTTCGAAAAAATCAATTTGCCCTCTCAACAGGTGATGGGGGCCTCTGCCATCAGACTGTTCCAAGAAAATCGTCCAGCAAAACAAAACACAAGCTCTCTTCAAACAATCTAAGTCTCAAAGCTGAGTAATCCGAGGCAGGCAGGGTTCCAGGGACGCCCCCGCAGGACACAGAGAGCCAGGGAGCTACTTGGCCGGGGCCGGGGGCCTGAATGAAGAAAGATTTACCAGCTGAAAAATTCCAAAACCCTGTGTCATGTGGAGGAACCTTCCAAAACATTGGATCCCACCCAGAAGCGGCGAGTCGCTCAAAGCCATGGCAACCCGGTTTCCGCTGCCACATCACTTTTATTTTTGTGTCCTTAGATTTTTTCCTGTTTTGCAATGTTTTGCTGGGACCCCCAACTCCGCCTGAGGCCCCGGTGGCCGAGGGCCAGGGTCACCAGCTGGAGTCACGAACAGCCTGGACTTCTCCACGTGAACTTTGCCTGCAAGGTTACTGCACATTTTTTTAAATTTCAGAGAATACATGGAGGCTCTGAGGCAGGTACCGAGCATGGTAAATAGGAAAGATCCTAATCATCCTGCTTGGTTTCTCTCTGTCCTCGTGGACTTGACTAGAGAGCTTCCTCCGGCCATGGGAGAGGGGGCAGGGGGAGGTCATGATCAAGTGCACTTGGGACTCCAGCTCTGTCGCCAGCTGAGGGCTGACGTGGTACCTGCGTCTTGACCCCTACGAGCCTCAGTTACCTCACCTGTAAATGGGGACAGCATCACCTGCCCCTTGGGGCTGGTGTGACAATTAAAGGAGATGACACCCATTCCACAGTATGTGTGGGCACCTACTATGTGCTGGGGATTGTTCTAGATGCTGTGGATACAGCAGCAAACCGTATCTGAGCAAACGGAGGTCCCTGCCCTCAAAGAGCTGAGGGTCTAGTGCGGGAGACCAGATAACAAACGAATAAGCAAGATGATTTCAGCAGTGACAGGTGCCACCAAGGAAACAAAGCAGGACAGTGGGACAGAAGGGGACAGGGTCATGGGGCACTTCATGAACACCTTCAGAGCGGACGGTCAAGGAGAGGTTCATTGAGAAAGACCCTCTGTGCTGAGCCTTGAAGGCACAGGAGGACACAGCCACGTATACAGAAATGGTAGAAGGGCATTCCAAGAGGGAACGGCCAAAGCAAAGGTCCTGAGGCAGAAACGAGCCTGGGGTGCTTGAGGACAGACTGAAGACAGGTGTAGCTACAGCCAAGTGAGCAAGGAGAGAGTCCAAAAAACTGAATTCAGAGGGACGGGCAAGGGCCAGGTCATACAGGCTCCTGGAAGTGATGAAAATAATGAAAAACAGTAATAAAAATAATATAATCATTATTATTACTGCTGCTATAAATAAGACGCCATTTTCCAAAACACCGAGCTTTTCTAACTTAAGCAGCACCACGCTGCCCCTCTCCTACTGTTGTTCCAACATTCTCCAATTTGTCATCCTGCTGGAGAAGAAGCCGCCAATTCCATTTTAGTTCGCGGCTATAAAAAGAACACTGGAGCTGGTGGTGCCGATGACCCAATGCGGGGGCTAAGATTAGCGCGGGAGGCTGTCACCTTTCCTTAATGTGAGCAGCAGCTGGGGTTCCCCTTCCTTGGAAAACTCCAGCCGTTCCCCTCCGCCCCGCCCCGCAGCGCCCTCGCCGGCCAAGCTGTCCATGGAGATGGGAACGGGGATGCGTTTTGGAAAAAACGAAGTTGAGCAACAGGGATCCCCCTGCAGAAGGCAGTCCCGGGCCAGCAGGCGAGTGCTTGGGGTCAATAAGCAGGACCAGCTCCCTGCAAATGCACGACAAGCCCCCCGTCCGTCAGACGCCCCCCTGGGGGTAGCCCGCCACTTTGTGGGGGCTGAGGGGCGTCTCCAGGCCCTCTGCGGGGCGGCTGGCACCGATCCAGAAGCCGCCTTCACCCAGGATGCTTTAAAGCCAGGCGTGAAAGGGCCCTACGTGGATCCTTCCGAACCCAGTGACCCACTGCAGAATCGGAGGGTCTATCTCACCACACGATGGTTCAAATCAGTGGTTCAAAGCAGCTGAAGGGTCTTCAGGCAGATTAACCTTGTTCTAAGCTTCTTCTGAATAGAAGAGCTAATGGTCAAGGGTGCAGACTCTTAAGCCAGGCTGCCTGGGGTCATACCTACCCCTGCCATTTACTAGCTGTGTGATCTTCAGTGAGTCACTTAACCTTTCTGTGCTCAGCTCATTAGGAAAATTAGGCGAAGAGTAGCTAGCTGGTAGGGTTGTCACAAGGAATCGAATTAGTTAATGTACATCAAGTGCTTATAGGCTTGGCATCTAGTTCATTATTTTACTTTTTGTTGTTTTTCAATGCCCCTTGGCTCCATGAGATTGAATTTTATTCATCTTTGTTCTTCCACAGCCGAAATACAAGGATAATAGTAAAAGCTAATATCTAATGAGCATTTACCATGTGCTGAGATCTATGCCAAGAGCCTAATCTGTGCCACCATCTTATTTACCTTCTCTTCTCTCAAGAGAAGGAAATCATCTGTATGTCACAGAAGAGGAAACACCGGCTCGGAGAGGTGACGTGGCTTATCCAGGACGCTGAAGCCACTAAGTGTAGGTCACAGACTAGAACCTGGGCCCTCTAACCTCAGGACCTTTGCTTGTCACCATCCAGGCAACGCTGCCCTATGGCCTGAGCAGTGAGAATTCTGACCATAAAAACAACAGCCACCATTCGGCAAGTGCTCCGAACACATTACGTGCACACTGACCATTGTATGCACTGGACACCCCTGTGGCAGGAGGCGTTAGTGCCTCATTTTACAGAGCGGGAAACAGAGGCCCAGGGTGGCTGGACGTCAGGATAATGCCAGGTGTTCTCTGCGGGGGAGTCCCCTCACTGCACGCTTCGTGGACTGTCTCCTGTGGGTGCTGGCTTTGACCAGACAGTACGTCTAAGATCCCAGGAAGCCGCTATGATTCTTCTCCTTATTAACACATGACTTTTCAAAGTTGGAACAGACCGAGTTCTCCTCCTGCCATGAGGTCAGTTGTGAGATTTCTTTTGAAACCAAGAGAAAGCAAGCTAAAGACCAAGTGCCATCTGTTCATCCGTTCAACAGACACTTAACTGGTGCACCTGAGCAGCAGCTCAGGTGCGTGGGCTCCCAGGACAAGGCACGCTGACTGCTCCCTAACCCCACAAGGGCCCAAGAAGAACCCAGCCTCCAAGCCACCTCCCCCACCCCACCCCCACCCCCCGCAGACCCGGGCAAGGATAACGAGACATCTGCAGATCACTAGCATTTTCCCCCTGCTTAGAGGGGGCTGGGAGGCCGCAGGCTTCTTGCACAAGCCAGCAAGAGGCCCACCTGACGGTCTGCTCACACGGAAGGTACGGAGCAGCTAATGTGAGCTTGGTCGTGTGCATCTCAGGCCACTCTGCTGCTGAAGAACTCTCCATGACTCCCTATCACCTCCCCCATATGCCACCCAAACCAAGGCCATGTCTCCGCCTGGCACCGGGAAGCCACTCTGTGCTGGCTCTGCCCGCCTGGTGAAACATTCCAGCCACACTGGTTTGCTCTCCGATTTACAAAAGCCTGGCAAGTTCCTGCAGGACAGAGTGTTACTCTGTTCCACCATCTGAAAAGTAAGCCTCCCCCAAGATGCTCAGAAACGTGCAAGCCTCCATGAATCCGCTACACCATATATAGCCCTTAACCCTGGGTAAGAACAGTAACAAATAGCGGCAGTTAATGTGTATTGAGTACTTACTCCATACCAAGCATTTTATAAGCACTTACCATGTAGAAATTCTTAATCGTTAAACCACCCTACGAAGTAGGAGTGTCATCACATCATACAGATGAGGAAAGTGTTACCCAGAGAAGACAAGTGACCTGCCCAAGGTCACACAGCTAGAAAATTGTGGAGCTGGGTTTGGGCTTAAGAGCATGAGCTCTGACCTAACGGGCGGAAAGAACACAGAGGATGCTCATGGCTGAGTTACTTACAATAGCACAGAGGTGGAAGCAGCCTAAGGCCCAATAAACGGGGACAGGTGAGTAACGTCCTGGACACACATCCCTAACCCCTCAGGCGCCACCGCCGCCCCTCAAACCCACAGTGACCGATCATGTGCCCTTTAAACCACTTCCAAACCACCCAGCCCTCTCCGGCCCCCACTGCCACAGACTTACTTATGTCGTGCCCGGTCACAGAGCCAGCCCACCCCACGGGGGCTTTGTGTGAACTGGGAAGAAACACCCCTCCCCCAAGACTCCCACTTCCTCCTACCAGCAGTGGTCTTAGTAATTAATACACAGACGATGCACCCCATTTGAACAGCAGCCTCCAGAGGAGGTGCCCTTGTGCAGTGCTCCGTCCTCACAACTGGACAACCCTACCTACGATGGTCTCTGTATCATCCTAAGGGCCGTAAACAAATACCAGTACCCCCCTTTTTACTGAAATCATGTCCATTAGAAAAAAAAACTGGCCTAGCACCCACAACCATCAAATAATTGTATGTGTGCTGCCGCAGTGAGCACTCAAATAACTGCATATGTGCTGCCAAAGCGAGCACTCAAATAATTGTGCGACTTGGGATTTATCCTTCTTTAGATCATTCTGTTTTCACCATGTCCTCATTGGCAAATGATGTTAACAGATGATATATGGAAAAAAGAATACACGTGACCAATAACAAAAACATTAAACCTCTCATAGCAAAGGAATGTGAAGTAAAGAGAAGTACCAATTCAACAAATATTTTTTAACTAAAAAAAAAATAAATAAATGGCGGGGCGCCTCGGTGGCTCAGTCGGTTAAGTGTCCGAGTCTTGGTTCTGGCTCAAGTCATGATCTCATGGTTCATGAATTCAAGCCCCACACTGGGCTCTGCCCTGACAGTGTGGGGCCTGCTTCCGATTCTCTCTCTTCCTCTTTCTCTCTGCCCCTCCCCCACTCATGCTCTCTCTCCAACATTTTTTTTTTTTAAATGGCACTTCTGGGATAGGGTGAAACCATTACTAACATCGCACTGATGAAGTTACAATTTGTACATTTCTGGAGGCTAATTTAGCAATATATATTTAAAGCTCTCAAGCCCCTCTGGAAAACGGTGTGGAGGTTCCTCAAAAAATTAACAATAGAACTCCCCTAGGACCCAGCAATAGCACTGCTAGGAATTTACCCGAGGGATACAGGAGTGCTGATGCATAGGGGCACATGGACCCCAATGTTCATAGCAGCACTCTCAACAACAGCCCAAACATGGAAAGAGCCTAAGTGTCCATCAACAGATGAATGGATCAAGAAGATGTGGTTTATCTATACGATGGAACACTACATGGCAATGAGAAAGAATGAAATCTGGCCATGTGTAGCAACATGGATGGACCTTGAGGGTGTTATGCTGAGCGAAATAAGTCAGGCAGAGAAGGACAGATACTGTATGTTTTCACTTAATAAGTGGAACAGGAGAAACTTAACAGAGGACCATGGGGGGAGAAGAAGGGGAAAAGATAGTGGGGGAGAGGGAGGGAGGCAAACCATGAGAGACTCTTGAATGCTGAGAACAAACTGAGGGCTGATGGGGGCGGGGGGGAGGGGAAGGGGGTGATGGGCATGGAGGAGGGCACTTGTGGGGATGAGCACTGGCTGTTATACGGAAACCAACGTGACAATGAACTACTAAAAAAAATAATAATAAAGCTCTCAGAGCAACTATCTAAAACTCCACTCTAGGAATAAACCCTACAGACACAAAGACAGACAAACACTCATGTGTCAAAGACCAATTAACCATCCTACAAGTGTTAAAAGATTCATTGAAGCACTATTTGTAATTTAAAAAAATGTAAGTAGCTTATGTTTGTTGCCTTACAATAAAGCTGCCTCAGTTATAACTACTCGACACATATTAACCTCTTTAGCCTTCATGACAACCTGTGGCCTAAGAACCCTTGTTACCACCATTCTGCGTGAAGGAGAATGAAGGCACTGAGAGGGGAGAGAACCTGCCTGAGCTCACAGAACGGGCAGCAGAGCCAGCAGCTGAACCCAGCGTAACCAGGAACAGAGCGCCCAAACTTACCTGCCCTGGGCGACGGCCCCCTTTTCTGATAATAGCCTAAGGCTGAAAAGGTTTGCCTCTCTATGTGAAAAAATAGTTAAAAAAAAAAGAAAAAAGAGGGAGCACCTGGGTGGCTCAGTCAGTTAAGCAGCCGACTTCAGCTCAGGTCATGATCTCACAGTTCGTGAGTTTGAGCCCCACGTCGGGCTCTGTGCTGACAGCCTGGAGGCTGGAGCTGCTTCCGATTCTGTGTCTCCCTCTCTCTGCCTCTGCCCCTCCCCTGCTCATGCTCTATCTCTCTGTCTCTAAACAAACAAACATTTTTTAAAAAATAAAAAAAAACAAGATGAGTTGGGGCCGGGGGGTCCACCTTGTCATCCGAAGAACGAACCCAGGAGCAGCTAAAACACTTGTGGCAGAGCCACTCAGCAGTGGGCCGTGCAGACCCCCACCGCTGGAGGCCCGGGAAGCTTCTCGCGGGGAGTAGAATGAGCATGACATAAACCCCGGCCAGCGGGGTCCCTCCCCCGAATCAGCGCTGTCTGGAAGAAAGGGATGGTGGTTTGCGTGGTGCCAGTGACAACGAAAGAGCCCGGAAAGCCCCCTGACCTGTGGTCTTCTCGGTAAACACGACTTTGGACTCGGCCGTGAAGTTCTGTCCGGTGAGGATCATCTGCTGGCCCCCGTAGACCAGGCAGCTGTCGACGTCCTGGGTCTCCACCATGGGCAGCTCGTGGGCAGACCGCTGGGCTGAGGGCGGGAGGAAAGGAGGTCAGCGCAACGGCAGGAGACATGTGCGCAGCAGGGGCCGACTTCACAGCGACCGGACACGCCCTGCCCGCCTTTGTCACCTGCTGTCATCACAGGCGTGGAGCCATCGGCCCCCACAACTGCTAAGCCCGGAAACGCCACGCCCCTGTCCAAGTGCCCTACGTTACCCGCGACAATCTTCTAACAGCACATCTTGTTTCCACAAGTCAAGGGACAGGTGTCTGTCCTTACAGGGAGGAGATGAATGGGATTTGATCTTTATCACATATAAAAGGGCAAATCAACTCTTTCCTAAGGGCGTCCCTCTTCCAGAGTGGACTCTCTCCTGTGCCCCTGATGTCAGCAGACGCTCGCCTGAAGGGACCCGGGTCCGGCAGGGTTTAGACGTAGTCTCTGGGCAATTCACTGGCAGCCCTGAACTCAGTCCTCAAGACATCGTAATCTCCCCCCCCCACCTCTCTGACCTCGGTTTCTAGGATCCCCCCACCCTGCTGTGTTCTAGCCATACTTCTAGAAAGTTCTCAGTGTCTCTCAAACACACTCCACACACCTATCTTTGAACACTTGGACTTTCTGGTCCCTCTCTCTTGGAAAGTTCCTCTTGATTATCTACGTGGCTTCTTTCCTAACTCCTCGCAGGTGTCTCCTCAGATATTCCTTCCTCAGAGAGGCTTCCTTACCCCCACCCTCCCACCCTGAAGGTAAAACAGCAGCACCCACCCCGTCTGTCTGTGTCTCTCCCCTCCCCCTTCCTCTTTATATTGCATTACCTTGTTTTATTGGGTCGCCTGTCTTTCAAATCTCCCTACACTAGAATGTAAGCCCCCAGAGGGAGCTCGGTGCTGCTGTAAGCCCCAGGCCAGGAACAGTGTCTTGGACTTCATAGGAGGTGCTAGGGACGAATGGACGGAAGGATGGATGGATGGATGGATGGATAGACAGATGGATGGGTGTATGAATAGATGGACACATGGATGGATGGGTATATGAATGGACGAATGGACAGATGGATGGACGGATGGATGGGTGTATGAAGGGACAGATGGATGGATGGATGGATGGACGGATGGGTGGGTGTATGAAGGGACAGATGGATGGATGGATGGATGGATGGACAGATGGATGGATGGGTGTATGAAGGGACGGATGGATGGACAGATGGTCAGATCGATGGATGGACAGATGGATGGATGGGTGTATGAAGGGACGGATGGATGGACAGATGGTCAGATCGATGGATGGACGGATGGATGGATGGGTGTATGAAGGGACAGATGGATGGATGGACAGATGGATGGATAGGTGTATGAAGGGACAGATGGATGGATGGGTAGAGGGACAAATGTAAGGACGGCCGGATAGATGGACGCACTTATATATGGATATATCTCAATATACCTTAATATGCACATAGACACACGTCAGTCTCTCTATACCCAGACCCTCATCTGTGACTACAGTGAATGAGAGATGGAGAAACAGGACAGGCCTGTGCTGAGTGCTGCATCACAACAACACACCTGAATGCTGGCAGCTACTTTCTGAGGGAGGAAGTATTAACCGGATTCACGTTTGCCTGGGGAGAAAACTAAAGCTAAGTAAGAGAAGTCAGATCAGCCCTTGGCCAATGGCGTGTGGTTAAGGCTCTTAGATCTGAATCCTCAGAAGATGGTCTGGTCCTCAGTCACTCTAGCCGGTCACTGATTCTTCTGGAATGAAGGCTGCAGGAAAGAATGAAGACGAGCTCCAGACCCCTTCCCCACACAGAATGAGAAACAAGTCCTAGTCAGCAAGACGGACCCATCTGTTCAGGCCTCGCCTTAGCAGCGTGGGCTGAGGAGGCCGGCCCTCCCCTGGTGAGTCAGCCCAGGCTCCCGGCCTTCCTGCCAAGCCCGAGAACTGGGCGGAGGGCCAGCCCTCTCCGTGCCAGGGGCCCGAGGACCTCCCCATCCGGGAGCCGCAGCAGGCAGCAGCACATGAGGCCTGGAGGCCCAAACCTAACCCTTCCCTCCTGGCCGGCCTGGCCCTCCAGGTGGCCGAGGACACCCCCAACCCCCCACCACCATCCCGCAACGTGCTCCTTCATGAGCTGCCATGCACTTGGCAGCGTTTCAGGAGTCTACTGTGGACCCGCCGGAGGCTCCCAGACACTTCACCTTGAATGTGCAACCCAGTGACTCACTATGATCCTGTCGGCTTTAGCCGGTCCCCGGCTCAGCCCAGGGACCCGCCAGCCAGTGCCGAGCCCGGGGGCTGCCAGTTCCGAGCAAACGGTAAAGAGGCCTCTCTGCAAAAACTGCTAATTTCTCCCACATGGGCCGGGTCATTAATCCCTTCTTTCAGTCTAGGAGTTTCATAGGACTTCCTAATTGAGCTGCCACAAATGGAGATTTACGAGCAGTGAAAACACCAGTTGCATCGCCTGGAAAAACAGGTCCCGACTTTTAAGATCTGCCTTTGATGAGTTTGGGGGGCAGCTGGAGGCTCCAGGCCCCAGAAATGGGTGAGGGGGTGGAGGGTGGCAAGAGCCATCCCTCCCATTCTGCAGGTGGAAAGCCTGAGTCATCACTCCTGGGCAGGCTGGCCCAGGGGCCGGCCGTGGCTGGGACTCTGGGCGGGAGGCTGGCCCGGATGGCCGCTCCGTGAATCACTGAGCATTGCTGTGGACACAACAGGCTGCTTCTCCCTGCAGAGCCTTGCGGTTTCCATCAGCCAACTTTTTCTCCCTCTGCCACATCTGTGTTTCCCACCCTTCTCCTTATATGAAGGAAAACACTCTTTGTAAGCACAAGCTTAAAGAGAGGAGACCACGAGACCCAGCCCAGCTCGGGAACTTTCTCTTGCCTCCTCTGTGGTCCTGAACCCCGAGCGGGAAGGTCAGCATCACAGCGAGCTTGTTAGGAACGCAGAACTGCGGGCCCCACCCCACACCTCCTAAACCCAGCTCTGCAGTGTGACAAGGAACCCACATGATCGTCATGCACTAACCAAGCGTGAGAGGCACTCTTAGCTCTAGGGGTGCATTAGAACGAGCCAGGAAGTTTAGAAAATCCAGACACCCGGGCCCTAACTGGGCACTACTGACATGGGGGCTGGACCCGTGTCTGCTGCGGGGCTGTGTGCCCTGCGGGAGTGGCTTAGTGGCATCCCAGGGCCCCCGCTGGGGGCCAGCTTCACCCTCCCCTGCGACAACAGCATCCACCTCGAGAGAGCGAGCTGGATGGCCACTGGGAAGTAGGGGCCCCAAATTGCCCCTGGATAAGAACCACTGACTTCAATGGTCTGAGAGGAGGACCCCAGCATAGATTCCTTTAAAAAAAAAAAAAAAAAGAATCCTTAATGATTGCAACAGGCCCCCAGGTTTGCTCTGCAGAACCATCGTGACTGGGCAATGCAGGACCCTAGGAACCAAAGGAGATTTCTGGCTTCCTGCTGCTTGGGCTCTGGGGTCAGAAAGCCATGGCTTCAAGTGTTTGCCTCCTGCCATCTCCCTGCTGGGTGACCCTGGGCAAGTCACTTCACCTCTCTGGGTCACAGATGCCTCCGAGCAGCACCTGCCCATGTGGGTCTGCTACAGAGTACCAGATAACATACTGCACATAAACAAGGATGCAGTCAGTACAGACCTGGGAAAATACCAAACATCAGTAACCCGGATATCCATCAGTGGGTGAATGGATGGCTGAAATGTGGTATGCCCATTCAGAAGGGCGATTCAGCCTTAAGCAGGGACACAGGCTTACACCGTGGAGGAACCTTCAAAACGTTACGCTAAATCAAAGGAGCCAGACACAAAACGACAACTGCTCTACAATCCCACGTATACAAAATGCTCAGAATAAGGGAATTCATGGAGATGGAACATAGAGGGGGTGGCCAGATCTGGGGAGTAACTGCCCATGAGAATGGGCTTTCTTTGTGGGGTGATGCATGAGCTCTCTAAGTAGACAGTGGCGATGGTGGGAATGCCACATCGTGAATGTTCTCCGTGCCCCAGAACTGTCCACCTTACCGTGGGTCAAACGGTATACTGTGTTATGTGTGCTTTACCACAATAAAAAAAAAAAAATCTACTATAAAACAAAAGCACTCAGCCACTGCCCAGCACACACTAACCATGCAAGAAAATTTTCTTTAGCACCATTAACTTTCAACATGCCTGTTCTTTCGTGCTTATCTGCTTTCAAAATATTTTGTCACCTGTTATCTTTACAGACCCTTAAGTGACGGCCCTATCAGGCACTGAGGAAGACACGGTTCACAACACTTTCGAGACTGAGAAACAGATGCTAGGTGCTCCACTCCATCCAGGGGCAGCCCCGACTTGGGTGCGAGCCTGGGCACTGGGCAGCCCTGGGTCGTGGCTCAAGTGATCCTTGCGTGGGCTTCTCTAAACCTGGTTCCCCATCTGTAAAATGCAACTGTTCACGGACCCATCTCCCAGGCCGTCTCGAGGCTCCCACGGGAGAATGCACACGAAGCGTATTTGCCTCGGTAACTTTCAGCCAGCAAGATCATGGACACGAAACCCCATAGTTTCTTGAGGACTTCCCACGCGCCAGGCACTGGCTCAGGGTTGCTGCCCTAGAGGCAGGATTTCACCGAATGTGTGCTGACCACGTCCCCGCGTGTTCCCACGGCTCGTGCTCTGGGCGCTGTTGGTCTGGGTGGATCCAGACCGTTAGCTGGACTTCCCAACCTTGACTGCCAGGCTTTCTCAAAGTGAGGCTCCCAGGCCACCTGCTTGGAGGAGGCACTCAGTCCACATGCAGATGCTCAGGCCAGCCCCTCACTCCACTGCACCCAAATCTCCTAGAATTTGCATGTGAACAATCTTTCCAGGTGACTTGGTACCCACATTTGTTTGAGAGCCAACTCCGACACTTACGAGGCCACATCCGGGCAGGGGACCTCCTCCAGGGAAGGCCCCTGCATCCTCAGAGAGCCCAGAAGCAAAGCAAACCAGTCCAATTAGCCTCTGAAAGAGGAACTGAGGAGAGGCAAACAGCAACCAAAATTACCCTCCTGGGGTCCACTTCTTCCTCTCTCTCTGATGCAACCTCTCACACCCCTGGCTGCTAATTGGACCGACACCATCCAGGGCCTGTGGGAGGGCCCTCAGGAAGCCCGGACCCACCCCCCCAGCCCCCACCTCCCCGAATCTCATTCAGCCCTTCAACCGCTAGAGAAGCTAAGCCATCCAAACCAGTTACCCTGAGCTGTTCCACCCAGGCCAGGGGCACCATTTTAAAGCCATCTTGGGGGACTGGCCCTCACTGGTGGGTGAAGTCGAGACTCCCTGCTCCAGCTTAAGCTTCTAGGTGGCCCTCACCCCAGGCCTCCCCCCTGCCCCCAGATCCTGGCACTTCATAAAGGGGCTTGGGGCTCCTGTGTTTTACGAGCTCTGAATCAACAGGGCACTGTTGGCTTAACCAGTTTCGGTGTTTGCCTTTACCAGCAGCAGTGACTGGCGGGGGGCGGTTAAGCGCAGAGGGGAAATTCTCACTGGCGTGGGGTCCTGCGGGTCTGCCCGAATCGGTCTGCAAACGGAACATTTCGGCCTGCCTGTCTAGGATTCGCCCTGTCGTTGGGGTGTGCGGCCAAGAATTACGATCTGCCGGAAAAGTCTCGGGAGGCAGGGAGGAGGGGCTGGGCAGGGAAATCGGATTCTGCAAAGTGGGTGGATTCAGCTACGAATAACGAACAATTAGAGCTGCCGGGGAGGGTACCTTGGTTTCCAAGCACTTCACGTACACGTTTTTGTTCATGTTATAAAACACACAGGAAGAGGCAGTTCAGGGACATGGGTAAAAAGGTGCTGCCACGAGTGCCCAAGTCCAAAGCCCGGCTCGGTGACCTCTGAGCTTTGGGACCTGGGGCAAGTCACGTCATCTCTCTGTGTCTCTCTTTTCTCATCTATAAAATGGAAATGATCGGAGCACCGACCTCACAGCGCTGTTTAAAGATTAAATGAGTTAAAGGATAGGAAGTGGGTAGCATCTTGTCAGGCGCGATGAGGGTTAGTTACATTTCCTTTCATTGTGAGACGTCCTGAGGCTGCTAAGCAAGAACTGTTCCCATTTTGGAGACGGGGCACTGAGTCTCCCAGAGGAGAGAGACGTGTGTGCGAGCTCACAGCCCAGCACGGCAGACAGGCAGCATCTGAACCTGGGCTGTGGGATTCCCTACCCTGAGGGGCCCCCTTCTCGGGAGAGGCTTCCGCGTGGGAAAGCCGCCAGCCAGCCCAGGCAAGGAGGGGCCTTCCAGAAGCCTCATCTGGCCGAGGCCCCAACCACCCCTGGCCACGGCGCTCCAGCCGCTGGACACCCTTCTCGTCTCCACATCAGGCTGCCGTCCTTGGCCGTGAGCCTGGCCCAGCTCAGAATACAGTGCTAAAGCAAACCTGGCTGGAGTCCGGCCCCTCGGCCCCTGCCGCAGATGTTCTCGGGTCTTCCCTGGAGAGTGGGAAGTGGGACGGCAGACCCCACGTGTCTCTAAGGGTGGGGTCCGCCTCTGCAGAGTCCTGTCAGCATTCGCACCACAGGAGTGGGGTACGGTGTGCACACATACACGGGGTCTGCCGTGCACGTGACCACCTTCTTAACTCCAGACCTCATGGGGCCTCAGTGTTCTCACGTGGAGTATGGGACAGTAACGTGTGCCCAGCAGGGCTTGCACAGCCCATCTCATCGAACCCACAAAGCTCTAGGGCCATCGTGGGAGCTACTACTCTTCTTTCTTGCTCAGTTACTATCCCCTTCCGATGTGCTAACGGGGCTATTCCCACATACGTCCGCAGAAGACTCCCCTCCGCCCCCTGAGAGCCGCAGGCCTCTCCATGAGACGGACGAGCTTCCCGGTCACTGCAGGACCCGGGCGGCCTGGACAGAGGAAAGGACACGGATGTGACCCCCAGCTCTGCCCTTCTCCCGGCCACACGCCCCTGCAGCCCATCACAGAACTCTTCTGAACCCAAGAGCGGGGCATTCCGTGCCTCCAACACTCGCTGGCCCAGGTCGAGAATAAAAGTTTTGGAATGTGTGAACTGAGCCTCGCCAGGCCACGGGCACAGCGCAGGCCTCCGGCTGGGGCGGAGGGGGTGATGCCTTCTCGGCACCTGCATGACCGGCTCCGTGAAGGGCCGGAACCTTTGGTCAGATAACCTTATCAGTCAGCGGAGGAGCCGCCCCGATCCTGTGCTCCCCGCCCCCGACACCCAGGTCCCCCGCAGTCACCACCCCGCCCGCCCGCTCCACCGGCCAGATAACCACCCAGGTCCCTTCTCAGCAGCGGGGCGTGCTGCTGGGTGCCAGCGCACCTGAAACAATCGGTGTTTGCTACGCTCCCACACCTGCCGCCGCCCCGACCGTGGTCTCCCTGCAGGGACAGGGCGGCAGTCAGAAGCGTAGGCAGAGCCGTGTTGCAAAGCTATGGGAAGGGCTGCAAGCAAGTGTGAGACACATGAGAGAGGCGCTGGGTTAGCCTACGGTGATCCCAGCCGGCACCTGCTGCGGGACACGCACTCCCGACGGGAGCCAGGAGTCACGTACTATTACTATCCCCATTTCACAGGTGGGGAAGCTGAGGCACAGAGTGGTAAGTGGCTTCCTGGGACTGAACAGCTAGTAAGTGTCAGAGGGACCGATGTGAACCCAGGCCCACACCAGACCACCACCCTGTTTCTCCCCATCACACGGATTTCGTGTCTCTTGAAACGTGGCTTCTTAGTCACCGCTTAAAATCTCCTTGGAGAGCGGGGTTGACAAAGGCCTGGCCTACCGCCCCCCACCCCACCCCAGTGCTCACATGTCACCCAAGATTTACTGCTACCGCGTCCCCGGGGAGATGACCAACTGCCGCGGGTGGGGAGGCACGCAGAGCCCTCGAGGGTCGCCAGTCTGGGGTCTGGTTTATACAACACGATGCCAATCTTTCAGTTCCAGCCCAAATTAATCTGTCACTCGTGACCTAAGTCAACCTTGTGTGTCCCGGGATCCAGCACGATGTGGAGGTCGCAGCTGGTTTGGTCCCTTACTAGCTGTGTGACCACAGGCAATGTATTTACCTTCTCTGTGCTTCAGTCCTCCCAGCTGTAAAAGGGGAACAGCCGCTGAGTTCACAGTGTTTTTAGGATGATTCAGTGGCAAACACAGCAAGTGCGTGACACACAGCAGGTGACTGTGATCATTGCTCCTCTTCCTTTACCTCTTCCCTGCTGGGGGTGGTCCCCTCCCTCCCCTCCTTCCTCCCTCCCGTCTTCAAGTATGTAAGAGCATCTACTGTGCACCAGGCACTGTGCACAGGTTTTAGAATGTGATTCCATTATGCCAGTCCCCTACTTAGAACTCAAGGCTTCCCGTTTCACTTCGAACAAAGTTCGAGTCCCCAGTGATCCCTGTTCACTCCACACGGCCTCCCTAGCTGCCCTTTTGTTCCCTGAAGACCTGGAGCTTATCCCTGCCTCAGGGCCCTTGCACTTACTATATCCTCCAGCTGGGCCATGCTCCTCCACCGCTCAGGTCCAGATTAATATGCCACCTCTTCCAAGAAGTCTCCCCTGATTGGCACCCCCACTGCTGCTGCTCCCCCTGCCACCCCCCCCCCTGCCATCAACTCACGCTTCTGGTATTTTTGTCATCACACTTCACTATTTAAAATGATGGTTTTTGTTATTTAGGGTTGGTTTTCCCCCACTAGAATGTGGCCTCCGTGAGGATCAGGACATTGGTCTTGACCACTGTTTTATCCCCAGTGCCTACGACAGTGTATCATGCACTCCAAATACATGTTTTAAGTGGAAGAATCCACGTTAAGAAGCCCCCAAGAATTACGTGGGTCCTCTCAGCAGAAGCAGGTGGACAAGGTAAGCCTTCCTGCTTCACGCAGCAAAGGAGGCAGCACGCCTGGCGGGTCCCACCACTTCTAAGATGGTCACGAAGCAGAGCTGCAGGGTTGCCGTCTCCCAAGCCAGGGCCAGGACACCCAAGTGGAGCAAAGAAGGAAAGCTGGCGAGGGAGGCGAACCCGGTCAGGTTTTCCAAGCGCCTGCTTCCAGAGAAGGGCATCCAAAGCGAGCACCTGCAGATGGTGGATGATGGACCTCGACCCGACTCACACCAGACGCCAAAGTTAGCCTGAGCTGGAGCGCATCCCTAAACCTGAGAACTAGCATCAAAAAGCTTCTAGAAGAAAACATAAAAGGGTGTCCTTACATCCTTCAGCCACGGGGGTGAGTGGTGCAAAGGGCACAAATCCCCAAAGAAAAGAAAATGACATGTTAGGACTTAGTCAAAATAAAATACTGACGCTCGTGGGAAGACCGGGGAAAACGTCCATCGCACTCACACCTGACAAACATGCAAACAACTACCGCACGTTAACAATAACAACAGGAGCGACGTGGGCCAAAGCTGTCCACAGACAGCTCGCCAAAGACACACGGATTCAGCCCGCAAGTGCACACACCGGCGTGTGGCGTCACGAGTCACTGGGGAAATGCAAATTACGCACGAGGAGGCACACTTGCCGCTCGCTGGAGTGGCTTCCAGGAGAGAAGTGTGGCAGAAAGCAACGCCGGTGAGGACGTGGGGTGGATGGAGCCCGCATGCGCTCCTGCACAGAGTAACTCACTTCGTGATTTAGAAAATACATCAACTGGAGCATAAACTTTCCCCGCGAACCAGCCATTCCATTGCCGGGTATTTACCCACGAGCAGTGAAAGCATCTGGATTAGAAGGTTCACAGCAGCCTAATCCGCTCGCCCGAGCCCTGCCAACAAGCCAAATGTCTATCAAAGATAAACAAACGATCGCTACATGCACACAACAGAATGGTGTCAGGCAAGAAGAAGGAATAAACTGCCGAATCACTCGATAAGAGCAAAGGGGTCGCAAAAGCACCGTGAGCACCGGCCAGACACAAGAGAACACGCTTGCCTGATGCCATTACGCAAGGTTCTAGAACAGGCAAAGCTGAATCTCTGGTGAGAGCAGTCAGGGCAGTGGTCGCCCGTGGGCGGGACCGGGGAGGAGGCACCGGCTGATGGGGATGTGAGGGCCTTTCCGGGAGGGAGGGAGACATCCTGCGTCTCGTTCTGAGCGGTGGTTACGCAGGTACGTTGAATTGTCAAAAATCCCTGAACTGGAGACGCGCAGTCTGTCCCGTTCACTGTATCTTAATTACAGCTCCGTAAACACAGTCATGTCGCCACAAGGGAGGCGCTGAAAAGAGCATGCGAGAAAAACTACCTTCTGGTCTACACCACACGCCCACTCCCCAGTGTCTACTCGAGGGGCAAAGTGAGTTCCTGCTCTGGGCTGGGAGGGAGCAGGCCTCAGGGGAAAACCGCTTTAGGTGTCTCTCGATGAACAGAGAGGGGCAGGGAGATGCCCGCAAGGATACGCCAGGGACAAGGCCTCCGCCCGTGACAGCGCCCTTCTGCCCCGTCATCCCCTTCCTCTCCCGCCGCACCGCCTGCAGATGCTGCTTTTCGTTATTTTTTTTCCTTAAACGAACATTTTAGAGATAGGTGCCGTGTGCCGGGCCCTGGCTCACACCCACTGGTCTCCGTCCTTACGTGGAGACACCAAGGAGGAATCTGGGTGGTCAGCACAGAGGGGGGACCCGTACCCTGCGGGGTAGGGAAGTGTGTCCTCCCCGAGATCCCTTGGATAAGGAGGGGCGGACCACGGGACCGGAGGCGGCAAGGTGAGCGGATCCTACGCTTCACAGCACATCAGAATCACCAGATGACCTCCAAAACCTCTCCATGCACAGACGACCCCCCCCCCCACCCCGACCAACGGACTTGCCATCTCTGGGGTGGGATTCAGCAACACACTGTTTTCCATCACTCCCCAGATGATTCCAGCATTTACCAGGTTTGAGAACCAGTGTTCTGGATGGAGGGGACAGCGTGGGCAAAAGCCACGACACGGGACAGAGGAAGAGCCGAGTGGATTGGGAACTGAGGGGCAGAGGCAACCGGGAAATCAAGAAATGCGGCAGAGGAGGGGTCGTGGGCTGAACAGAGCCCCAGCCACCCAGAACCCCAAACCTGACTGTCTTTGGAAACACGGTCTCTGAAGGTATAAAGAAGGTAAAAGTGGAGTGTGGATCGTGCAGGATCAGCGTGGGCCCCGAACCCAAGTGTCCTTCTAAGACACAGAGAAGGACACTCAGACAACAGGGTCGTGTGAGCAGGAGGCAGAGAATGGAGTCGTGGACCCACGAGCCTAGAGTGTCAAGACTGCCGGCCGCCACCGGGAGCTGGGAGAGGGGCCTGGAACGTTCTCCCCTCAGCGCCTCCCTGAGCAACAACCCGGCCGTCACCCGATCTGGGCTCTGGCCTCCAGAACCCGGAGAGCAGAGATCGAGGTCTGTTGTCTAAGGTTCCCTGTTGCTGGCTCCCGGCCATGCCAGCCCTGCGAGAGGGGGGCCAGGCCTCGAGCCCCACCGGAAACTGGCAGTGGACGCTGAGAACACAGAGGAACCCCTAGGAAGGGAGAACCATCCCATTTCAAGGGCTCCGGGCCACGGTGTGGGTCTGTCATCGGGGAAGATGAGGGTGTTCCCTCCTGAACTCTCCCACGTTCCCGGAGAAGCAGGAGGTGCGGTGACCCGTCAGGACTGGGAAGGGGGAATGGGGGTGGCACCCAGAGCCAGGCAGGTTGGAGAAGCTTCCAAATCCGCTCTGCTGACATCAGGGAGGGAACTAAAAGTATCTCCTGGGCAATCCTGAACCTCTAGTGGAAAGAAAAACAGCACGGAAATAGAAACACACAGAGCAGCCGTCTATGCAAGGTGACGCCTGACCTCCGGGGTGCAGGCCTGTGCATTAATGCAAGGAATCTACGTTTCTAGCAAATTGGTCTACTTTCCAAAGTGTGGCCTCCAGTAGTTTGTTCAAGTGTGTGTTTGTTCGTTTTTACTAGAATCTGAGAACGTGTTCTTGATTCCCCCAAGACATTATATACTCAGCACCTCCAAAGTAAGGTAGCCTTGCAAATTAAGTACCAGCCCACTGAGTGTTTTTCTTACCAGCTCTCCCTCCCCAGGGGGTATACATGAAGTCAGCTAGTCACTTAATATTTATTGTATGCGTACTGTGTCACTATGTGCTGCGAATAACTGTCAACAAATACTTATTGAATGTCTCCCTAAGGATCGCAGAGTAGGCCCATTAGTCAATAAGTTTTCATAGAAGGACCAGGCACTGGTCTTGGAAAATAGAACAAAGGCAGCAATAGAAACAATAGAAGATTCTAGGGGAGAGAAAGAGTGTGGCCAACTGGTAGTTCAGTCTGGTCCTGCAAGAAACAGAAGTGTTCTGGAAACCCTAAGAAGGTATTTCACAGAACTAGAAAGCTGGAGACTCTGGCTCTACTAAGTACTGAGTAAAAAGATGAGTGAATCACTTTACCAAGAAAGTCTGTTTCCTTCTCTGCCAAAAGGAGGGAGTTGAATCAGCCAAATATAGAAAAAAGCCTGTGTTCAAGGTTCAAATGACTTCATGACACCCTGAAGGTCTTGCCGGAGGTGCGTGCGGTTCGGCGGCGATCCCTAAACTCTCAGATCAACATGAGATATGTCGCCCCGAGGGACCCAAAGATGGAGAGGAACAAGGGGCTCGGGCGTATGGCCCCTCCTGAGGCCGCCTGCTCCCCACCTTGCTACAAACCACAGCCCCATCCTGTAGGGTGAGTCACCTGCCAGAAAAAGGAGACTTTATCTTCTCAAAATCCCCCAAAGTACTGAGGAAGAGCCCGGGTTTCCTTCCCAAAGCATCTCGAGACGTTCAAAACCAACACCGTAGCGAGGCAGCCACCATGCCCGGCACTCAGGGGACAGGGGTGGGGTCTACTGGGTGGCAAAGGGAACTCCAATGCCGTTGAGATATTTTTCAACACTTGTTTTCCCTTGTGGGCTGCTTCTGGGTCTTTCTCTTCGAACATCAGAGCAGAGACACCCGCCGCCCCGTGGTCAGCCCGATCCACGTGGTGACTCCCATGGCTGAGAGAAATCACAGGGCCCCTTCATCTTCTTTCCAAAGACCAACCAGGACCAAGTCTGGCTTCTCCCCTGAAAAGGGCCATAGTCTCGCCTCACTGGCTTTTAATCCTGAGGGCCAAGGGCACCTGGGTGGTTCGGGCAATTAAGCGTCCTACTTCGGCTCAGGTCCTGATCTCAGGTTCATGAGTTCCAGCTCCGCATCGGGCTCGGTGCTGACAGCTCGGAGCCTGGAACCTACTTCGGATTCTGTGTCTCCCTCTCTCTCTCTGCTCCTCCCCCACTTGCACTCTTTCTCTCTCTCTCTCTCTCTCTCAAAAATAAATAAATATTTTTAAAAATTTTTAAATAAATAAATCAATCCTAAAGTCCTGTCTTCCTCAACCCTGTCTGCATAAGATATTCATGCGTCTCCTTGACTCAGTACCATCTGATGAAGACTACCTCTGATTAGTCGAAGCCACACCAAGATTTTCTCTGATCCACACAGTATTCTGAATTTGTTACTGCTTTTTAAAAATCAGGAGATGTGGGGTTTATCTCAAAAAGTCAGAGGATCTGGCCACCTCGGGTCTACATTCCCACATGGAAATACTGTCTGGAGTTGTAGAAAGGTGGGGAATGTGCCTTCCTGGTCCCTGGTCCCTGACACTCCCTATTGTCCCTATCCAGCCCCTCCACTCACCCCTGTGACCTCCATGGCCGCTGTAGGCAATGGAGGCTTGTGATACGCAGTGATGGTAAAACGTCCAGTTAAAAGGAAACAGAATCCTGAAACCTAACTGAATACTGAACACGACCGTTAACGATATAAAAAATACTCTTAGAAGAACTAAGAAATAACATCAACAGCTTTTGTTTCTGCAACAATGTTTACTTTTTTCTTCTTTAGTCTTTGGCAGATGATTTCTACGCTCTCAGAAACCGAGCCGACAATAAGCTTTGCCAGGTCTAACTGTAAAAGCCAATAACAAAACTTGCCTCGAGAACCCGTGAATAAGCTCAAAGCAGCTTCTTTCAAAGCCTGATGAGAACGGAGTTGGCTTTCTGCTCAGAGCCCTTCCACACGGCAGACTGGGGCCACGGCATCCCAGATTCTGAAGTTTCTTCTGCATTTTAGTTTGGGTGTCTTTTCCCCCCTCGGGACTGTGAGTACCTCAGGGACAGGGCAAGCACCCTGCCTGTCTGTGGACCCCTGGCCCCAGCACCAGACAGTGAGCAGATTCTCAGCAGCAAATAGCCATGAATGGGCTGAGGGTGACGGCAGGGGGTGGGGGGGGGGGTGGCCTGGTCCCACGTGCCAAAGCTCCTGTCCAAATCCCAGCCCTGCTGGCACAGGGCGGCCAGCCCCTCATCCCGCCCCCGCCCCCATCTTCTGTAAAACGAGCACTGGCTATGCACAAGAACCCCGTAATATTCAAGGAACTACTCAGTGCTGAGCATTCAGCATTGTGACCCATGGTGTCGATGCTCAATAACTGAGAGCCACCGAGAGGAGAGGCGAGGGAAAGCTAAAGGGGACACTGTGTCCAGTAAACTCACTCCAACTGCATCTACCCTTTTAACGACCACAACATTTATACATTTTTGAAGCTTCTAAACAAAGCTGTAGGCTACTCATTAGCTGTATTATTTTTCAATTTCCTGTGAGGCCACAAGACCTTCCAGAAGCAAATAGGAGCAGAGAGAAATTGTTCAATGCGCTCTGTGCTCAGTCTCTAGGCCCTCTGGTCACCTCGGGGCCCCTGTCGACCCCTGTGGGTCCTGCATATTCTCGCTGAGCACCCTGCCTGGGGTGGGGGGAGGTCACGCTCAGTATACTTGGCAAAGGCCGACGCTGCCCAGCATCCAACTTACAGCACTCGATGGGGTTGGATGCAGTCTGCAGGGAGACGATCCTCCCGCCGGACTCTGGGATGTGCACCCGGAAAACCAGCCGCACCCGCGTGTTCTTCCTGCCGATGTCCGTCTCGCCTTTCCGCAGCTCGATGTCGGCGTTCCTGAGCTTCAGGATGCCCGCACAATCAATGCTGCGAGGAGGGTGAGAACCCCATTTAGAGCTGACCATCTTGGTGAAGAGGCAGGATCACCCACAAAACCACCTTAGTCAGTTCCCCAAGATAATTCTACCGCCAGCCCCAGGTCGTGGCGGGTGAGGGGAGGGATTGCAATCCACTGATCAAGATTTGAGCCAGACATAGATGCCCAGATGGGGGTCAAACACTCACAAAGTCATTCGAGAAACACCCCAGTGGAAATTACTTCCCCAGGGAACCTTTTCATGCCAGTTCCTCTACTCTTAAAAGTAACTGACAAACTCAACTTTGCAACTGGCAAAACTGATTAGAGACTCTTCAGTAGGTAAGAGGGGTAGGTCAGCATCAAATATCTTTAATTTGATCAATGCAGTGTGGTCACCAAAGAACGCGTTCCAGTCTTGAGGAAATTCACGCTCGAGTGCTTAAAAAGTAAAAAAGTCACTGTGTCTACCAGTTCAGGAAAAACCGAGGAGCAAAGGAAGTGATGAAGCAAATGTGGAAAGTGGTCACAGTCAGCAACGTGGAGTGAACAACAGACAGGAGTTCTTTGTAAAATGCTCGTAGTTTGGGAGGTTATTTTCTACAAAGAGAAGGGTTGTTGTTTTTTTTGTTTGTTTGTTTGATTTTTAACTCCAATGCACGGGTGCAATGTTTCCTGATTTTTAGCTCCATGCCTATTACTTTGTGAGTTTCAATCTATCTGCATCTTTAACATTTTTCTTTAGGACAAATCAATTTTGAACTGTAAATCAATTTAGCCTCATCCCAAGTAACATAATCCCACTATGCATAAGTAGCCTTCCTCTCAACACACATGTAAAGCAGTTAGACATAGAGCTTTTAAAATAGAAACTTTTCGGGGCGCCTGGGTGGCTCAGATCATGATCTCGTGGTTGCTGAGTTCGAGGCCCACATCGGGCTCTGTGCTGACAGCTCAGAGCCCAGAGCCTGCTTCAGATTCTGTGTCTCCCTCTCTCTCTGCTGCTGCCCCCATTTGTTTTCTCTCTCTCTTTCTTTCTCTCTCTCTCTCTCAAAAATAAACATTTTTTAAAAAATTTTTTTAATTCAAATAAAATAGAAACTTTTCAAACAAATCTCTGTGGACCCATCACAGAGTGGGACCCATCACCCACGGCTCCTTCCACGAACTCAACTCCAGAGAAGGCCCTCTCTCCCAAACCCCTGCCCCTTGGCCTCACGCACTCCCCCAGGAAGACCCACCGGCCTTGGTCCCCAAGCCCTTACGTTGCCCTCATGTTGTTTTTTGGCTCCAGAGGGATCTCCAGGACTTTGGTGTTGCCCACAATCTTCTCGTAGCTGGTGGTGGTGACGGTTTTGCCTGTGATGCGGTGAACCTGGTAGAAGGCGTGGGGCTTAAGGATGCGCTCGTCAGCTGTCCCAATGAAGATCTGAAGCCCAAGGGGCTTGTTTTCCATGTAGCCATGGAGCTGTGCGGGAGAAAACAAAATCAAACTATTACACACCTTTCGCATTCAGGGTGTCGGTGGGTACCGTCCCTCAGGGATCTGAGAAGCTCCTGGGCAGCAGGAGGAAGCCCGGACTGACTGCTCCAGCACCCGGAAGAACGGAGAACTAGAAGGAGCCATGCTGACCGCCCAGAAGGGCTGCCAAAATCATTAATTACGGAGATCCTCTCTAAAATGGAGTCTGTGCCACCATGAGGGGGTAGCAGACCAGAACTGCGCTTATGGAGAAGCAGCTGGAAACTGCCAGTGACCAGCTGTCAGCAGGGGGGTGGGGAGAGTGTCACATGGGGGCGAGGACAAAGAATAATCAGGAAAGATAAACCAAAGCTCTTGACACGGGCTGCTTGGCAAGATCAGAAGAAAAAACTTATCCCTTTTACATGGATATATTCCAATTAGCAAGTTAGGTTTTTTAATTGAGAAAAAAAAAAAAGAGCAAGGCAAAAGTGTCACTGTCTGAGTCAAAAGAAAATTAAAGACAGGAGGAAAATGTGTGTAACAAGGAACAGGCAAAGGATTAGCACGCAGAATATATAAAGAATGCCTACAAACGAATAAGCAAAGGACAAGCCTCCTGGCCATCCTGTCTCCTTTCTTCTTCTCTATCTCCTTTTCCTTCTTGTTATCCCATCTAACATTATTAGAGATTTCCTCAGTTCCATTTGCTTAGGTCTTTCTCCTACAACTAGACCACCATCTCTCCGAGGGCAGGCACATCTCTTCGTTTTACTTGTCACAACGTCCCTAGCACCCAGAATCATGCTTGGCACGTAGGAGGCCTACTAGTACACATTTGCTGAATGAACTGACAAAACCATCCAACAGGAAAATGAGCGAGAATTTGAATAGGCAACTCACAGAAAAACAAATGTTCATTAGCACGGAAAAGATGTTCAATTTGACTTGTAGGCAGGAAAATGCAGATTACCTTGGGAGACCATTTTTTGCCTGTGAGAATGGCAGGCAGGTTGGTATTTGATAAAATCACGTGTTTAGAGACTATGGATGGGCGCACAGGCACTCTCTCGTGCCGCTGACAAGAACGTAACCTGGTATAAGTATTTCAAAGAGTACTGATGCAGCAGCTATGAAAATGAAAACAAATATGCCCTATGACCTGGTAATTCCTTTTCTCATTATGTATCTTAGAAGAAATGCTGTGCAGTCAGGAGACATGCACAAAAATGTTGACTGAAACAAATGGAATAATAAGCAATTCATTACAGTAATAGGCTTCTGGGTAATATAAGATGTCCAGGCAATGAAATACTATAGCAGTTAAAAAATAATGATAATAATAATAATAATAACCAGTAAAGGTCAGTGAAACTGACCCCGAAAAATCTAAGACTGACTGTCGAAAAAGAAGACAATTTGCAGTAAAACATGTATCTCATGATACAACTCATTTTCTTTCATGCTGCCTCTTTTTGATCTATCGATCGATATGGGTGTAAAGGCAAGAGAAAAAGGTGTGGAAGGGTGCACTCCAAGGCGACCACACCATAGTCACTTCTAGGGACGGAGGGAGAAAGGTTAAGAAGGTGGTCAGAGAAGACTCAACTCGATTCACAACGAATGAAGAACCAATGCCTAGAAACTTGTGAAATGTAATATGTGTAAATACACATAATAACAAGAGAAAAAGAGGACGGGGCTGAGAATTTGAAGATGGGGTGCTGTCTCACCACTCCCCAGCGAAGAAACACCGCTCCTCCCTCTGCAATTTGTGACAGGCTATGACAAGTGACAGCTCCCTAAATCCACCCTTCTCTGCAGGGTAGGTTCTCCAGGGGCCCCTGGGTGGCTCAGTCAGTTAAGCATCTGACTCTTGATTTCGGCTCAGGTCATGATCTCACAGTTTGCGAGATGGAGCCCCGCATCCAGCTCTGTGCTGATAGTGCAGAGCCTCCTTGGAATTCTCTCTCTCTCTCCTTCTCTCTCTCTCTCTCTCCTCTTTCTCTCTCTCTCTGCCCCTCCCCAGCTCCTCTGTCTCTCTCTTAAAATAAACTTTAAAAAATAATTAAAAAAAAAAAAGAACCTCAGATCTGCAATCAACTGCCAGAAAACAAAGTCTTCTGGGTAATGGAGGATTACATGTCTTTATCCTAGATCCTTACGTATCTGGAATGGCGCTGTCCACAATAAACACAAAAATTAAGTAAAAAGGAAGAGTCAGTTCCTCGGTCACGCTAGCCCCATTTCAAGGGCTCAGTGGCCACAGAAGGCTAGCGGCCACGGCGATGGACGGCACGGATACAGAACATTTCCGTCACCGAGAAAACTTCTATCGGACAACACCATTCCAGAAAGGTGAAGCCCTCCCTGCCCTTCTAAACACCAATCCGGAGACAGCTGGGAGTGGAGCAGAGCCAGATGACACCTTTTTTCATAACCTGCCAGGCCAACACCCATCGCATTTTCAGGTCTCAGACACACCCAAGACTTGCCCCAGGGCAAAGATGGAAATCCAAGTCAGAGCCTCTCATCTCTCCTGCAAACCAAGGGACAGGGCCCTGTTCCGCACAAATCAAAGGAAGGAGGTCAGAGCCGAGAAGAGATTTTGTTTTTGTTGGTTTCTCTTTGCATTTGGACCCAAGATAAATAGATTTCCTCATCTCCTCTCCAGGACTGATGAGGAGGATGGTCAACACGGCATCCCGCCAGGTGGAGAAGACAAGTAGGTCGTCTAGATAGTGATCCCTGATGGTCTCAGTCCCTTCCTCCTCCCCAGGACAGAAGAGCAGAAACTTCAGGAGCCTGGGTGTGTTCAGGTGGTAACAGCCCGATGATAACACTTGAAGATAAAATCTGTCCCATCTCCGAGGGCGCCTGGGTGGGTCCGTGGTTAAGCATCAACTCTTGGTTTCGGCTCAGGTCATGCTCTCACGGTTCGTGAGTTCGAGCCCCGCATAGGGGCTCTGTGCGGGCAGTGTGAGGCCTGCTTGGCATTCTCTCTCTGCCCTTCCTGCGTGCTCTCTCTCAAAATGAATACAAACAAATGTACTTTTAAAAAATTGTCACATCCGGGGCACCCGGGTGGCTCAGTCGGTTGAGCGGCCGACTTCGGCTCAGGTCATGATCTCACAGTTCGTGGGTTCGAGCCCCGCGTCGGGCTCTGTGCTGGCAGCTCGGAGCCTGGAGCTGCTTCGGATCCTGTGTCTCCCTCTCCCTCTCTCTGTCCCTCCCCTGTTCATGATCTGTCTCTTTGTCTCAAAAATAAACATTAAAAATTAAAAAAAAAAAAGTTGCCACATGCCTACAGTTGTACCTGAATCCAACCTCTCCCCCTGTGGACACCCCAGCCCAAGCATCCATGCCTCTCCCGGGCGCGATAACCACTACCCCTAACTGGTCTCTTACTGGCCTGTCACAGAATAGCCTTTAAAAAAAAAAAAAGTGCAAATCAGACACAGACACTCCCCTACTTACAACTCTCCAAAGACGTCCTGTGGCCTCAGAATAAAATCCAAGGCTTCCGCCCGCCTGGCCCATCACTTCTCCCTCCGCCCCGCTAAATTCCCGCCAAAACCTCCAGTTCCTGGAGCACACCCGGCCCTCTCCTACCCCAGGACTCTTGCACAGCCCTTCTCTCTGCCCAGAACACTCTTCCATGGGCACAGTTGACTTTCAGAGCTTTTCAGGTCTTTCCCGAACCCATTATGTACTGACATCCCAGGCTGGGGCCAGGTTTTCCAAGAACCACTTGTAAAAATTTTTAGAAATTTTATGAGCCATTTGATGCCATTTTGGTAACCTGAAACCACCCACAGTAGAGATATTGATACCCCCCCAAATCGGCAAACGCTACAAATCAGGGCTTTTTTTTTTTTTCCCACCCCAGAGATTGGACGTTTAACTCTCATGGGCACAATGACGTCATTGCCGCCAGAAATGTTCTGGTTTCGTTAGTCGTTTGCGTAGCATCCCTCTCTCCCCCTTGAACAAGAGGTCCAAGGATCCTGGTGGCAGGAACTTTGCTTCCGGTGGTCAGGGCCATCAGTAAACACACTGGATTCGTGGTCACCGGATTCGTGGACTCCGGCAACAGCAGTACCTCGGCTCAGTGCACACGGCCCACGAGCCCAGCACTGCACTCGACGATTTACGTGGTTCCCGGCTCCGTGTAGGACGGGCCCGCCGAGGCTGGCGCAGGCCCCGCGATCTGCCCCAGTTACCACGCTGGTACCGGGCGGAGTTCGGATGTGGATTCCGGGCCCTCGGGCCACCCCCTCACCCGACCCGCGCTCCGTGTCCTTGCCACCTGGGTCTACGGCTGCTCTGGGGTCGAGGACTACAGGTCAGAAACCCACATCAGGTCCTCAAAGGAAACACGAGTAAGGACTCCACTGTGAGATCAAGCGTGTGCTTCCTGCTCAACAAGGGGGTGCCGGGGAGCAGGAGGGGGGTGGGCAGAGAGAAAGGCATCGGAGAAATCGGCACAGATGATGTTTCTCCTTGAGGAAGAAACCCGTTCCTTAAGAAGGACCTCTCCGTGTTCCACGGTCCCCTTCCTCCCCAGAGGGTCAGACCAGCCGCTGGTCTGAATCCAGTCTGGATTCACCTGCCTCGGCTTCTGAAAAGCTGTGTGACTTTGGGGCAGTGGCTCTGCCCCTCTGGGTTTCACAGGCTCCCGAGAAACAGGGACACCACCTCCCAGTCCCCCGGGCTCTCTCGAAGGCTAAGTAAGACGACTTCCGTAGGGCCCCGCGGCTCGGCTCTCAGGAAGTGCCCGAGAACCGAGAAGCCCGTCTCACCGGAGGATGACATGAATCAGAACACAGAGGTGATACGACAGAACTGAATGGAACGGTAGGGGCTGGATGTGAAAGCCCGGCAGAGCGAAAAACCACCCGCAACGGGCTCGTGGGCGGGAGGGCCGGGCACGAACTCCAGTCTTCCCTGCAGGCTGGCTGGCAGCCCCTGTGACGCGGAGCCGGGAGGAGGCGGGGCCCAGGGAAGAAAGCTCGCCGCCCTGCATGAAATGCAAAGGACGCCTGCGGACCTCCACTGTCCCCTCCCCGAGAAGAGAAGGCAGGGCAGGTGCCCGGAGCCCTGACCGCCCAGCGCGCTCATTTGGCACAGCCCTGCTGGCAACCTACAAGTTTGGTTCCCAGGGCGCGTAGCCATTTACTTGCTTCTCCAAAAAAACCGAGTGATTTGGGTCTTGCAAAGAGCACTTCACGTCCTGGGATGGCACGACCGGCCCCTGAGGTCCCATGTGCCCTGTGGCCCCCATTTTAGGGAGACTGGTCACGAGGCCTCTTTCCATCTAGGCTTCTCTCAAGGTAAGGTCTGCCCCGGGGGCGGGGCGTGGGGGGCCTGGGCGAGCAGAGTCACCTTCCGGCCTTAGCAGGCACCTGCGGCAACCTAGAAGCTCAAGGTCAGCCGGTCTCCCAACACAAGAGGCTCCATTTCCTGCAGCCGAGGTGAGAGCGAAAGTTCTGCGCCTTGTCAGCTCCCAGGCGGCCCACCGGGTTCCAGGAAGAAGGGGTGTTTCCAGCGCGCACTGTGAGGTCTGAGACGCGGGGAGGGGGCGGCGTGGCCGGTCTAATCTGCACGGCAGGAAAGCAGGGTTCCTCGTTTTTGGGATGAGAAAGCCGAGGCTCAGCAGGACCAAGCGACGCCCCCCAAACCCTACAGCTCCGAAGCCACTGGGTGGACCCCCAGGAGTGTGGCCGTGCTGCTTCCTCGTGTCACACCGGAGTCCTCCAGGGGCCCCGAGGAGGCATTTTAAGACCCATAGCGCAGCCCGCCGGCTCAGCGAAAAGAACCCAGAGGCGAACATGGGCCCCACAGAGACGCCCCTTTTCACCAGGAAGGCTCCTCAGCCCCCGCTGCCCTCCGTCCCCCCCCCCCCGCCCAATGCCAGCTCGGCCCGCCCCCCCCCCAGCGGTCTGCCTTGCCCCGGTGCACAGATGAAGGGGCATCGATCGTTGTCGATCTTACTTCTGTAACAAGGCCAAGGAAACGTGAGCGACAGTTCATCCGTTGCAGGAGACGGGACGACCCACAAAAAGGGTAAATTATAAAGGAAATGCTCCCTTTAAGCCTTTTAATGTATTCCTTCCAGACTTTTCTTCCAGGCGTCCACATGTGGGATTCTATTTTATATACTACCTCCACTTAACGGCACAGTGGGACCACGGCCCCTTGTCACTGGATCCTGCTCCGCGACACAGTCTCAGTGGCTGCGTGGGATCTCGGGCGCAGACAGGCGAGGCCGGCGCGGGGGCCCGGGCCCGGGAGCGCGGGCCTGGAGGAAGGAGCGGTTGTGGGGACGGTGCCCACGCGAGGCGGGCGCCCGGGGCTGAGCACCGCCCTGCACGCTGCCCCGACCGCTGCCTCACCGGCCGCGCCCCGGGGTCTCCCCGCTGTCCGGGGCCACAGCTTTGACCCCTTGGGCAGTGAACTTGCTCCAACCCCGCCGCCGCCCCCCCCACCACCACTACGAGCACCGCAGTGAGTGCTCGCGGAGGACACTTCCTTGAAAACGATTTTTCTGTCAACTGTGCTCCAAGCTTGTTAAACACTCTCAGATGGACGAGGCGGCCACCACGTCCAAAACGTGGGATTGATTTTCAAAATGGCAACTGGCCAAAGAAACTGCTTCGAATTTTACCAAAATCAAACGTTAACAATGTTAAGTAGCATTTTTTGTTGTTGAATTTGGAATATTAGGAAATTGGTGCCGTCCTCAAAGACTTGCCTCTGAAAGCGAAGAGCCCCTGAGGCTGTTTTCTTGCGATTCCCAAGCGGCGCAGAGAGTGTGGGGAGAAGATCTTTACAGACGTGCACGGACCCCGAATTCCACCTTCAGTTAGGTGCGCCAAGCGCAGAAGTGCCTGCCGCCGGCACACACACACACACACACACACACACATACACGAGATACACACACAGACCCCCTCCCCACACACAGAGGCCCATGCACAGATACACAGACTCACACACACCCAGAGACGCACACGCACACACAGATACAAACACACAGACTTGCACACACTCACACAGATACACACATAGAGTCTCACTGGCACAGAGACTCACACACATACACCCAGACTCATACACACAGACACATGTACACAAACACACACAGTCACAGATACCTACAAACACAGACTCACACACTCACACAGAAACACACACATAGATTCATACACACACAGACACGCACCCACGGACACACACACTCACATGCGCGCACGCGCGCGCACACACACACACACACACACACCAGGCAAACCAGACTGCGAGTTGCTCTCACCTCAGGCAACCCCACAAGCATTACCTCCCCACCTAGTGAGCACATGGTAACTTCACTAGAAACCCTAATTCCCAGATTCTAACCCCAATCCTCAGTCGTCCGTCCCCCCACCTCATAGTGTCTCAAAGTCCTGTCAATCCCATCTCGTAAAGTGCACTTGGACCCGCCACCCTCTCCCCCTCCCTCGTCCAACCAGCACCTCCCCTCCCACCCTCACCCACCACTGTCCACCCCGGGCCAGGGCGGCCTGTGACAAACTCCAGTTGGCCATCGGTGTCTCCCACCCCCACCGGCTGCGACGCCCCGCGTGGCCCGGCCCCTCCCCACAGCGTGCCCCAGCCCCTTACAGGGTCTTCCCTGCATCTCATCATCTGGAACAATCTTCCCCCCGCCCCACCTTTGTCCTAGTTTCTCCGGGTCACACCGCAGAGCGTGGCTCTCATCTTCTTTCCCACAAAAGTCTTTCCCTGCTCCCCGGATGGGGCGGGGCCCCTCAGGAGCCATGTCCTCTGCTGCATTTACCGTCATTACCGGACAGAAAGCGCTACCCCATTAAGTGCTGCGCGCCTGCCCCCTTCCCTCCCTGTAAAGGTCCACAAACTATGCAGCTGTCCTTGTACACGAGGAGGCTCAACGCAGAGACGTGAGCACCCCTCCCAGCAGGCAAGCCGCAGAGTGGGGACAGCGATCCAGATCTGACCCCCTCCGTCTGCTCTCCGTGGCCCAACGCAACAGACAACAAGGATGCCGCCCGGGTAGCGAGCTGGTTGAAACACACAGACCTAAGAATAGAGCCTGCAGAAATATGGCGCCCACAAATCCGTGGCAGACAATTTTGCAGTTATCTTCCAAAAGTAAAAACGTAATTCTACTACTAGTGAGTGGGTTGCCCACAGGATACCCTGGCAGATGCGCAGAAAAAACAAACGACGAGGTTATTGAACACAGCACTCTTGAAAATAGCAGAAGACTGGGCCCATCAAAGGAGTGCTGGTTACGCTGGTAGTGACACATCGTGCAGTACGAGGCTGTTACAGTTAAGGAGGAGTATCCTAGGAACCGGCACGACAGTGAATATGAAAGGCATCCCTTGGCATTGTGCAGTGCACAGCCTGGGCAACTGTGAAGGGCGCTCTTCATATACAGATGTAAAATCATCTCCAACGTGTACCATTAACAGTGAGAACAAATATATGTATTTGTATTATGAGAATATATGTATTTGTATTATGAAGGTGTTAGGGTGGGAAGTGTGTCTGTGTGTCCAAAATAAAATTTAAAATAAAACTAGAATCAGACCCTATTTTTCTTTTAAATGTCCACTGGATTTTGATCATTCCCAGGGAGAAGCTCTGTTGTCCCAGGAGCACGTGGTTATAGCTCCCCCGAACCTATTACACTGACTATGACTCAACACGAAAATTACTTCTGAATGTATAATGTAAAGAAGTAAGGCCAGGGCGCTGGGGTGGCTCAGTCCGTTAGGCCTCCGACTTTGGCTCAGATCACCATCTCGCAGTCTGTGGGTTCAAGCCCCACGCCGGGCTCTGTGCTGACAGCTCGGAGCCTCGTGCCTGCCTCAGACTCTGGGTCTCCCTCTCCCTCTGCCCCTTCCCCACTCACCCTCTGTCTCTCTCTCTCAAAAACAAACATTTAAAAAATATTTTTTTTAATAAGGCCAAAACAGTCTTTCAAAGAAAGAGGACCCCCCCCCACCTCTCCCGCTTTTCTCTTTTGTGAATCTCGACCTTTCCTTTAAAGGCCACAAGGAAGACAGTCCCACCCTGCAGGCAAAGTAAAGACCCAGGACCCTCCCACGGGAACCCCAGGGGTAGAAGTCCAAGGTGAAAGCCTTCAGCAAAGGAAAAAGAAGGCAGATCAGCAGGTTACCTGGAGTTCAGGGTATGGGGCCTACAAACCGAGAGAAGCAAACCACATGCCACATCCAGTCCAGCGACGAGTCTCAGCGACTCAGCATCCAGCACCCGTCCCGAATCTAACTGCTCCTCCAGCCCCATGACCACCACTCTGGTCTCAGCTTCTGCCGTCTCCTGCCTGGACTGGGGCCGTGGCCTCCTTCCTGCTTCCATCCTCGCCCCCCTCCCCCCGTCTCCTCCACATACCAGCTCGAACCTTCTTTACAATTTTGAGTCAGAGATCTCATCCCTCTGCCTGACACCACCCCCGCCCTCCGTTCCCCCCACCCCATCGACAGCAAACATCTTACTCAGATCAAACACCCCGGGTCTTTCCCGCGACTCGGAAGATCCCAGATGATCCAGTCCCCTCTTCACCGTCCCCCGCCCACCCTCCTCGCTCCCTCTGCTCCGGCCACACCGGCCTCGTCGTCTTCCAACAGGCCAGGCACACGCCAGGCACCCACCAGCCTCAGGGTCTCAACGCGTGCTGTTCCCTGTGCTTGGAAAGTCCTCCCCGCAGCTCCGCAGGGCTCGCACCTCTCTCCATTCAAACCTGTCCTCAGGTGACTCCTTCTTGGAGAGGCTTCCCGAACCGCCCACCCCAACGTGGCGCCCCATTCCCCCTCCACCCTTCGTTCACCCACACTGCTTTACGTTACGCCAGCCACTGTCACTACCTGACATCGCACGATGGACCTGTTTGCTCTTTCCCGCCTCCTCCAGCTCCAACATCGGCAACCTGTCTTTCTTGTTCGCTCAGCCACCTACGGCGCCTACGATGCCGCGCGGGTGCTCGACGCGTGAGCCATGTTGGAAGGCGGAGAGCCCGACGGGAGGGGCCTGGGGGGCTGCAAATCCTCCAGGACCCCCCCCCCCGACAAAGAGCTGTTGTGTTGCCCACATGGCCTCCTCTCCAGCTCAAATCATCTTCCCGGTCCAGAGCCACCACCGTGCCCTGCTCAGCATGGGGAGGACTCGGCTGGTTGGACAACTGATACCCGGGCTGCCCCTGTTCCAAACATGTGACGGCATCTCTGGGGCGTGACGAGAAAAGCGCCCCACGTCTACCTTTCTGACCCAAGCTGGGGCGCCTCCAGCCAGACATCTCTTCGGCTGGGAGGAGACCTCTGTGACCAGCAAACTACAGACACCCACGGAGGGGGCCACGTTTTGAAATCACGTGGTGAGCCAGGGAGAGAGAATCAGACATTCTGCACAGGCTTTAAAACCAGTGAAGACACTGCCTCTCGGGATTCTAAATTAAGAACCAAGTCATTCTATATTTCTCACATCACTGGAAATTAAAAACAGACCCCATCTACCGCACGGCAAGCATGCCGCCTGAAGAGAGGCCTGATGGCCCGAAACACGCTAAATTTGCTTCCAATTACCATGTCCACACTGGGAAGCCCCAGGAAGCCATGCAGAGACGGGAGGCGAGGTACATGAGCAAATGGGGTTCTGGACCAAGTGCCACACCCCCTTCTCTCCCCTCCCCACCCCTGGCCAGTCTTTGAACAAAGACACAAAGCCCCCTCTCCTCGCATCAGGGGCTAGAGACTCCAGCTCTCCCTTCTCAGGTCCCACCCACCCATTCCACTCTCACCCCCCGGCCTCTGGTCCACTCGACAGAAGCGTCACCTCGGCTGGGGCTCCCCGTCAGCATTCCCCATGCTGACCACCTCTCTCTCTGGCCAAGGGGTGACTGAGTCATACGAGAGAGGAGTCTGGAAATCCTGGATTAAAATATGCAAGGCTTCTTCTTTGAGCCAGCATTGGGGGGTTTTGGTTTTTGGGCTTTTTTGATTTTGGGGTTGTTGTTTTTTGTTTTTTTAAGAAGCCAAGCAAGTACTTTTCAGGTCGTCTCTCTGTGCGACTCCTTGAGCAGGGTCACTGGGACACTGAGGGCCGTAAGCCCCGGAGCCAGACCGTCTGGGGTTACGTCCAGACACTGGCACCCCTCAGTCATGGAAGGGAAGTCAGAGAGTTCTCCGGGCCTCGGTTTCTTCATCTGTCAATGGGACTAAGGACATGACGCACCTCACTGGGCCGCTGGAAAGAGCGGGTGAGTTACATCTAACGCATGCAGCAAGCATTCAATAAATAGCAGTTTTTAGTAATACTCTCCCACCAATGGCTGGGTGACTGTTGGTAAATGCCTCTTTTTTAGTTTTGGTTCTTGGAAGAGATCATCTGGAAGGTGGGCCCTCCGCCCTAAACTGTGATGATCCCCAGGTATGTTTAGAATAAAATCCAAGTGCCTTGCCACCGCCTACAAAACCCTGCATGATCTGGTCTCGGCCCACGTCACCAGCCTTGTCTTCCCAGCTCTGGTGCAGCCACCTGGACCTCCGTGACGGTCCTTCAACAGGCTGAGTTTGCTCACCCCTCAGGGCTCCTGCACTTGCTGCTCCGTTAGCCTAGAACAGCCTCCCCCCTCGTCTTCCCAGGGCTGGTTCTTCCTGACTCATCAGCCTAAGTTCAAGGCCTTCTCCCAGCGGCCTGCCTAGAACAGAGCCCCCACCCTTACCCGACTGTCAGCCCCGTTACAGCTCTGGTCGACTTCTTTCCCGATAGTGCTAAGTGGCACCTCGTGCTTTTGCTTACTGTCTGCCCCCCACGGCCCCCTGCCGCCGCTAGCATGAAAATCTATCCCTTACTGTGCTCAGCACCTTGAGCTGTACCTGGCATGTAGTAGACATTCAATAAATATTTGCTGAGTAAATAAATGAACAGATTGATTCTCAGGCTCCTGTGTGGCTCAACATATTGCCGAGTGATTCATCCTCCAGTGATCCTGAAAGAGGAGGCTTATTCATGTCTGGAAGAGAATCCCCACATTCGGAGCCCGCCTAAATTCACTACCGTTTGAGCCAGTCGGCAGGAATGTGTCTCACCGTGAAAGAGACACATCATACAGGGCCAAGTCCACTGGAAGGCAGAGAAGAGACAAACCGGGGCTGGAAAAATGAAGTCTACAATCTCTTCTCCAGGCAGCATTCAGGGATCAACCCAGGCAGACACAGAGTCACAAGTGCAGGGACTTGGCAGCCTCCGGGAGGTGGCGAGGAGAAAGCGAGGCCCGGCCAACGTCCCCCGCCCGCCTGTGCGTTCACCCAAAGACCCAACAGAAAGGGACAGCGTGCTTCAAAAACATTTCTCCGGGAGTCTCTCGTTCCAGGCACTGGCCTGATACTGAGGAAAAGAATACGTGCTGGGCTGCGGGGAAGGGGAGGAAGGGCTGAGCCCCCCTGTGGGGGGCAGCTGAGGACCCAAGGCAGCTCGTGGGTGTGAGGACCTATCTAGTGGTACCCAACGCGGCAGCGCACAGACACCCCAAGGATGCTGGGGTGAGAATTCCACCCTGCCCGCCCTGACAGTAGCCCAAAGAGAACATTCTGATAAAAACTCCTCCAGGAAACTATAGTTCAGCTTTACATAAACGTTTCACCAGGTCATCCAGGCGAAGCATATGCTCCGGCCCCGGCCCCTCCTTTTTCACGGCGGCCAGAAGCTGAGCAAGCACCACAGGACCGGGGGCGGGGGGGGGGGGGGGGGGGGGGGGGGGGGATGCAAGATGGCCATCGAAAAGGTGAGAACCGTCCCCGATGCAGTCACACCCCCACCCCCAGCCCAAGGGCCGTGCAGGTCTCTCTGGACCCGGACCAAGAACTCTGAGTCACTTTTGCCACGAGGGGGACAAGGGGGAAGGCAGACGTGAGGTGTACCTTTCCGTACTCTATTTTGGGATTTTTAAGCTCCAGTTTCTTTCATTTCCAGGGGTGGGTTTTTGGAGGGCCCCGCACAGCTCCCGGGCCCTGCGCACGGCCAGACGGCGGGGAGCCGGCCGTGGCGGTGACCTGGGAGGAGGGCGGGGCTCTCTGGCAGATCAACAAATCACATCATACAGGAACAAGGAGCCCGTTCTTGTGTGCGGCTGCACGGGGCCTGGCTTTCCTAACACGATGGGAGACTGGGGGCCGATCGGCTCTGACTCAACTCTTTATGGAGGTGGCTCCCGCACTCATTCACTCACTCACTCACTCACTCATTCATTCATTCGCTCACTGAGCAGAGCGCCTCTCCAGGAGAGGGCTTTACACCGACAGCCGTTTCCTACTGCACAATTACTGCACAACCCTGTGGTCATGAATTGGGGAACTCTCTGGATGGATGGGAATATTTGGGGTTACCGTGGTCCCATCATTTATTTAAGATATGGGGGTTAAAACAAAATACAACTAATGAATCAGAATTTCTCAGCCTTAGCAGATTGACCACAATTGACTACTGATGTGGGGGCCAGACCACTACCCGCTGCAGGGGCGCCCCGTGGACATAGGGTGTTTCTTTAACAGCATCTCCGGCCTCCGTCCACTAGATGCTGGTAATGCCCCCCCGCCCCAGTTGTGGCTGATGATCAGAAATGTCTCAGGACTTCGTCAAATACCCCCTGGCAGACAAAATCACCCCTTTGAGAAGTGTTCTTCAATCACAGTGACAACTGTGGATAGGAGGCTTTTTTGGGACGACGCCCGCACTGAAGCCCCGCCCCTTGTCCATCAAGCTGGCAGAATCTCGGGCCTTCACTTCTCACCTTCTCCTGTACCTCCCCGGGTCCCACGACTGCCACCTCTGGTCTAGACCACTGCATCCACCCCCTTGATCATCTCCCTGCCTCCCTCTCACCCCCAGCCCATTCCCAAGAGCCTCTACAAGCAGCCAGAGAGATCTCTGTAAATCAGGTAACAGCATTCTTCTTCTCGAAATCCACCAATAGCTTCCCAGTGCACAAAAAATCAAATTCATATTCCACGCCCTGCAAAGGCCGCATGATCAGATTCCTTCTTCTCTCTCTCTAGCTTTATCTCCTAGGGCTCCTTCCCTGGGCCACTGTAGACAGCCATGCAGGCTACTTCCTCATTCTTCAACCATCTGAGTTCCCCTGCCTCAGGACCTTTGCACTTGCTGTTCCCTCTGTCTGGAATGTTCCCTGATTCTCACCTGCCTGGTTCCTTATTGTTATTCAAATGTCAACTTAAATGAACCCATCTCTGGAGAGAAATCCCCTGACTACCCCCAACATAAAGTAAACCCCCTCCCCAGGTACCCTCTCCTATTACTTACTTTTTCTTTTTAAAATGCTTCATCACAATCTGAAAGGATCCTACTGGTCATTTAACCTCTTCAATGTCTGTTTCCTCATTGAAATGAATACCTCATTTTTCACCTGGACCCAGAGCCTGGCTCTGGTCCTCCCGGCCTTTATACATAGAGCGGGTCCGAAGGAGCCATGGAGGTAGCAGGTGCCAGAGTCCTTTTAATGACAGCGCTCAAAATTCTGGGCAAGGTGCCACTATTACTTTTTTAAAAGTTCTTTTTTCTTATAACTAAGGTGATATATGCTCATCGTGGAAAGTTTAGAGTATACAGATTGCTCATTAATCATCAGGTACCTACTCTTTCCCGATAGTGCTAAGTGTCACCTCGTGCACTCATCCGGACTTTATAAATAAGGCAAAAAAGGCTCAGATTCACTTATTCTTTTAAGGACTCTAGACAAAAGTGCCCATGATGCTGGAGACAGTTCTAGATGCTGGAGACTCAGCCCTGAAGCAGACAGACAGGACGAGTGGGAGGGAGGGCTGAGGTTTCTGACTTTGGCACACCGGCCCTCAAGAGAGAAATCTCAAAGATCCCCAGGGACCCTCCATCACAGGGGACCCTTCCTGTCCCCCTCTCTGGTGGCACCCTCCATGGACTTCTCCCAAAGCCCGTCACGCCTACAGCTTGAACATTCACCTCCCGAGACCACAGGCAATAGAAAATCAGACTAGAAATGAAGTGCCCCCTCTCTCAAAACCTTAAAACTGTATCATATAAAAGTGGTGTCACAGTATCTTTCTTCCTCAAGGTCATCTATTGTGGCAAAGACTTTTGGCCTCTATCCCTCTACCCGTTACTCATTTTCCCTTCCTTTGTAACAGGATCCCAACTGTCTCCGGGGACAGTGAGCCTGGCTGAGCCTCTACTTCCCAGCCTCCTTGGCGGACAAACGTGGCTACGTCCCTGTCTCCTTTTCTCCTTGGAATTCCACTGCTCAGAACGCAGCTGGGACGGTGGCAGCCCCTGCAGTCACGGTGGGCCACGAGGCAACCTTGAGCAGAACAGGAAGACAGAAGGAGCCTGGATTGCTGATGGCTTCCCGGTGCTTTGAAGCACGCATTTCTAGACTTTGCACAGGAGAGAACAAATGTTCGAGTGTCTAGCGAAACTGTGATTTTGGGTTTCACCTATAAGCCTAACTGGAGGGCCCATCTTGCTCCCACCGTAACGGCATCTTCTCCATGCTCCAGGTTCCCATCGACTGCACCTCAGTGGGAAGAAGGCAGCTGTGCTTCGGTGAACCTCGATTAAATTACAGAGCAAAACAAAACCAAACTCAAGGTGCAGACAGTTGACCCATACATCAGAGGCCGGGGCTGCTTGACAGCACTCTTCCCTCCAAACCCCGACTCTCTAAAGAGCCAGCACTGAAAGGGAATCTGAACGAAACGGCCATCGACAAGAAGTCAAACAATCCAACTGCTCAGAAATAGATCGGGTGACAACACCCAAGTCAATACGGGAGGCTCCCTGGCCTCCCCTCTGCACAATCTGAGTGAGCGTCTCAAGAGGTATTCCTGGGAACGGCGGGGGGGGGGGGGCGGCGGGGGCGCCGGGGGAAGGGATGGCTGTCTGACACACACAGCAGTGACGACGGCAGTTGCTGGAAATAAAATTGCTGCTTACTCTCTGTCTGGTTTCCCAATTGCTTTTTCCTGGTCAAAAGGTGCCAGGCCTGGCAGCTTTCTAAAAATCTCAAATTCAAGTCAACAAATATTTGTTGAACCCTGTCTATTCCTGACCCCCCCCCCAAAAAAAGGAAGCCTGCTAGGGAAAACTGGTATCACAGGGGGGTGCTATAATTAATCGTACTAACGCCAACTGCAAGGGCAGCAGCGGCTAAGGACGTCTTGAGTGCTTGCTACGTGCTGGGCATTGTTCTAAGGGCAGGTATCCATTGGCTCATCCGATCCTCATGCCAACCTCGTGAGGTAGGTGCTGCTGTTTTATACAGAGCACTGAGACACAGAGAGGGTAGGCAATTTGTCTAAGGTCAAACAGCCAGGGAAGGAGAAGCTGGGTTCCGTCCTCGGCAGGGCTCACTCAAAGGCCCATTCTCTTGACCCCATTCTACGCCTGTTATTTTGGAAGGCGGGGGGGGGGGGGCCCACACCCACAAGTGGCCACAACAGGGTTCCTCAAACCTCAGCCATTCTCCAACGATGTTCCTGAGCTTTTACTGGACTACTGGTTACTGAACCTTTCTCTTTCAAAGTAACTCCTGGGGGCGCCTGGGTGGCTCAGTCGGTTAAACAAAAGACTTCCGCTCAGGTCATGATCTCACAGTTCATGAGCTCAAGTCCCGCATCAGGCTCTGTGCTGACAGCTCGGGAGCTCGGAGCGGGCTTTGGATTCTGTGTCTCCCTCTCTCTCTGCCCCTCCCCTGCTCACACTCTGTCTCCCTCTCTCTCTCTCAAAAATTAATAAACATTAAAAAAAATTAAAATTAACTCTGATTTTTACTTATAGAAATGTATCGACAAATAATCTTTATGTCACTACCATAAACAGGAACCCCGGATCACCAGTCAGAAATCAAAGGTGCACGTAAATACACAACAAAACCAAGGGGCCAAGAAAAGAGTTACATAAGCGCTTTCTAAAATACTGATTAAGCACCACAGAACTCATCTACCAGGGACCCATTTGCAGGACACTGACTGACGTACAAAGCAGATCACAGAAGGGGCTGGGAGAAAGCACCACCAAGCCTGGGTGACGGGGGCGAGGGCAGCCAGTAGTCACGAGAACTACCCAGACACAGGAGAGGCTCAGCAAACCTCAGGTCAAGGGGCCAAGAAGCCCTGTGAGAGACTTCACTGCAAGAGGGAAACGCGCCACGGCCCGCCTGGGGGCTACAAGGGTCCTGCAAGGGTCCTGTGTGCAGAGAAGGGGGGCAGACAAAAAACAAACACACACACAGACACAAAAAGCCGATGTATAAAAAGTTTGATGTATTTTCCTGAAACAAAAAGTGGCATCTGTTCAAGCAGCTGCTTGCCTGTGTGTCCGTCTGTCTTCCTCATTCTGTGCGCGTGTGCGCGCGTACGTGTGTGTGCACAAGTGTGTGCGCGTGTGCCTGCGGGGGATACAGCAGGGGCTGGTACACGTCTGACAACCCGTTCTCCGAGGGAAAAGGCTTGATTGGTAGCGTTTGCTCATTTCCAGGGTGGAAATGCTCCCGCCGGGGGGGGGGGGGGGGGGGGGGGGGGCGATGCGAGGCCATGGGCGGGACGCGGGGGAGCCCGGGGCCGGGGAGAGGCCTCCGGGGACCCAGCGTTACACACTAGTCCCACCCTGCGACCCCGGGCCTGGGAGAGGAGCCCTGACCGCGGAAAGACGGGGAACCACGGGCTCCCGAGAACCGGTACAAACCGGCTTGGGCACGGCCCTGCGGGTGTGCGCATTTCTACGCACGTCTGCTTCTGTGAGAATCCACTGGAGCATTCGATCGCCCGCTTCTCACGCCCCCAGCCGTGCCCCGGTGACGAGTCTCCGGCTCCTGTGCGGGTCCCGTCCCCCTCCCACGTGGCCCACCCTGGGCTCCGTCCTGCCCTTCCTGCCCTCTGCGCCTCCCGCGGGGCCACAGACACCCCTGCATCCGCCAGCCTGGCTCCCCCTAACCCCCGGGGCCCCCGGCTGCTGCTCACCCCAGCAGGAGCCACAGCCCCGTCTCTGAATCCAATCACACACATCTTCCTGTCTAGACAAGGCCACCGGCTGCCAGGGCCCGGAGTGAATGAATTCACAGCCCTCCGCGGCCTGGCACGCGGCGCTCGGCGGGGCGGCCCCGGGGCCCCGCGACCCCGCTCACGCCCGGCGCCGCGGAGCCCACGGCCCGCCCGCCGGCCGGGAGCGTGCGTGAGCGTGCGTGAGCGTGCGTGCGTGAGCGTCGCACGCCGCGCGGCCCGCCACCCCCGCCCCCGCCCCCGCCCCCGGGGACTCATCCATCATCCCCGCGCTGAAAAGTGGGAAAACAAACAAACCAAAACCCCGGGCCGGCCTCGTTTAATGCGAACCGAATACAAAAGCCACAGGAGAAAGCCCTTCCTCTCTGCGCTTCCCTTTTCCGGCCCAGGGACGAGTCGGGCCGAGATAAGGGCCGCGCGGGGCCCCTCTGGAGGGTTTCAAAGGCTTGGCGCCCGCGCCGCGGCCCACCGCCACCCGCGGACGGCCCCGCGCCGGGGCTGGGAAGGCGCTTAGGGCCGGGCCGCAGGGGGAGGAAGCGAGGCCTGTCAAGAGGCGTGATAAAGTGTCTCCTTATCGGCAGCTTTCCTTTCAACTGCCTCCAGCGAGCGGGGCCTGGGCCCCGTCAAGGCCGCGCATGGTCCTTTCATGTCGCCCCGCGCGTCCCCGCGGTCATCCGGGTGCCCGCGAGCGGCCAGAGGCGAGGACGCGCCTCCGAGCCTGGGCCCCCGGGGAGCCGGGCGGCAGCTGCCCCAGTCCCCGCGGGCCCCCAGGCCCCGGCTCTCCCCTCGGGAAACCCGAGGAAGAGATTTCAAAGCAGGAGAACCTGGGGGCTCGGGAGGGGGCGGATCCCCGCTCGGCTGGAGCCGCCGGGGTCGCTGGCTGCTGGCCCCCGAAAGCGCTTCCACGCAGCTCAACTGGGAACGGCGCCCGGGTCATCGGGTTCCCGGACTCGGGAGGAGGAACGGAGTCTGCGCACGGCGGCGACCCCGCAGGTGCGCGGCAGCCGTATCCCTCGCTCCGCTGCCAGGATTCTCACCGCGCTCTCACACGGAAGATGTGTGACATCCGGGGACCGTCACATCTGCGTGATGTGACAGCGATGACAGACCGGAGAAATCGCTTTGGTCCTAGAGGTGACCTTGCTCCCCTCTCCTGGGGGGACATCTCCTTTGCACACCGTGAGCCTGGTGTCCTCTGGGGCGAGAGAAGCACTCAGCACTGCAACAGCCTTCAGCCCCCGGTCCCCTTCTCACTCGGCCGGCCCTGGACACAGGCCGGCTCCCCACCTCGAGTGGCTGAACCAGCAGCAAGCCGGCCGCTCCACTCAGACAGGCTGGCGGTGCGGGCACAGGGGGCCGGGCTCGCTCCCCCCACCTTCCGTGCCAACATCGGCACCAGGTCCGAGGCGTTAGCTTCTCCCACCAGCATGGGTAGAAAATAGTAGCAAAGCGCCCGACCGGGGACCTGGGCGCTCTGGCCGCCAGCTTCCCCGGGCCCATCTGCATCTCTGAGGCAACCTTCATCCGGGCTGTCCGGCACTGGCCCCATCTGTACAGGAGGAGTAATAATAGATACCCCCTCACACGGGCTGTGGTGAACAGTAAATGACACCATACATGCAAACAGCTTAGAACAGCGCCTGGCATTCGGTAAGCACTCAATGAATGTCAGCAGATACCATCATCACCATCACCGTCATTGTCATTCATTTCAAACCTTTCTCTAAGGCAGTTCCCTGGCATCATTAGCTGATTTATCCTCAGGAGGGGGGGAGGAAGGTTGGCCCTCACGGTGCCCACCTCCCTGATGAGCCCTGCATGAGGGATGGCACTTCCATACATTAGCTCAGAGAGGCCGAGTGAGCGGCCTCAGGTGCCCAGCGCAGGAGGGGTATAGCCAGCAATCGGAGGCAAATCTAGAGGCCTCCTTAGCCCGTGGCTCCTCTGTCACACGTCCTCTATTTCCTCTTGGCTTCAAAGTGCTCCCTTTACCTTCCAGGGGAAACGCAGCACACATCAGTGATTCACTTGCATGTCACTCCTGAGAGGTAGGCGCTCCCCCTGCCCCTTATTTAACGACCCCCCTCCGCCCCGCCCAAGCCCTCTCCTTTTACTACGACTTTCAGTAGCTTTTCACTCTGTCGTCAGCAACCTGCCTCAGCCAAGAGCCTTCCACAGCTCCACCCGGGTCCTGGGATTCAGGACCTAAGTCCCAGGACCCGTGAGGTTGAGGGGCTGCAATGTGGCTGCCGTAAACAGGGGCCCCCACCAGCCTGCTCCCCAGTGAGGGAGGCGTTCTCGCCTCCTGCGGCCGGGAGGTCAGAGGCGGAGAAGCCACTGTTCTGCCAAGAAGAACTTTCTGAAGGAAAGGGAAATGAAGTCTGTTGTAAAAAGGAAAAGCTCACTCTAACTCCTTAAGGATGAGCAAGGCCGGGGCCGCCCAAACTCCGAAGCCCTCTGTTAACAGGGAAAGATGGCTTTGGAGAGGCGGCCACATTCTGTACCGAGGGTGACTGCAGTCGGGCGTGCCCGCCTCCAAGCCCCCCACGCTTGGAACGGAGGCCAGCGTGGGACCGAAACAGACACCCGGTCGCTCCGCAGGCCTCGGGCTGTGAGCAAGGACCTCCAGACCCAAGCCAGCTCCCTGGGGCCAGAATCCCAGCTGGCCCTGAAGCCTCCTTTCTTACAGGGATTCGAGGGGGGCCCTAAGACTCAGCTCAGACAGAATACAGCTTCTCAGTGACTCAACGTGGGGAGGGGAGAAACGACTTCCATCCAGAACCGAGGGGGAGCCTGGCACCGCCCAGAGGAGGGCTCACACACCCAGGCCCCCACGAGTCAGAGCTTCCCGACACCCACCTTCCCCCCCCCCGGGCCATGCACTTTCCAAGGCGCACCGCTGGCCGAGGAGAAGGAGACAAGGTGCCTGACATCAACACCGGCCCAAGGTCTAGAGTCAAGGAGCCAATTCTTGGGCTCCCCTGGGAGACAACACACCCACAAAACATAAACACAGAAGGAAAGAGCGAGCGAGCGCAGGGACACAGAGGCGTGTGCAAACATCCGCAGGTACGCGCCACGCATTGCTTTGCAGACGCTGTGTGAACGGAACACGATCCCATTTTTGTACAACCCTTTCCTGCATGGTTTTTCCCTCCCCAACAGCACTTGGCTAGAGACCCCCGATCGAGCACTAAACCGCCTCTGTTTTACAACTGCACACGAGCCCCTTTTAGTGGCCCCACGTAAAGGACACCCCTCGGGGGCCAGTTCATGCAGCCCCCCGCCTTCCACCATGTGGTCCCCTCCCCTCCGCCTCTGGGGCAGGACGGGGCCGTGAGGGGCTTATCCGGAACAGGACGAAGACGGGGCAAGATCTGGGCACAATAAACAGGCTTGTTGCCTTGTTCCGAGATGGACCCCAGGACCCGCATCCGAGCACAGCCCTAAAAGCATTAGTTCAAAGTTAAAGTTAGACACACGCAAAGCTGAAGCCCCAGGGAAATCAACGACAATCGTCTCTTTGACTGAAAAACCACAAGGGAACACCCACAGCATACTTACTGATTAAAAAAGGAAAGTGAAAAATAAGGGTTTTTTTTTTTCTTCTTCTTAATCATTATAAAACTAACTTATGCCTCTTGCATCAAGTCACGCTTCTGTTTGCCCCAGGCGCGGCCAAAGTCACGCTGGGCCAAGAGACCAGGGGCAGAGGAAGCCTGGGCTTGTCCCCGCGAACTGAATTGGTGCTCCTTAATTATTGTCATTTCCTTCCTCCACTTCCTTTCGCACAGGAAAGCCACTGAGGAACAGCCTGTGTCAGCATATCCATCACCCGGACTCCCCGCTCGTCTGAGGGGCCCAGGCAAAGTGGGGCTCGCCGAGGCCTCAAAGGAACAGTGCAGCAGACTGAGCGCCTGCTGTGTGCAGGCAATGCACCTGAGACTGGAGCTGGAGCAGTGACGGGGGAGGGGGGGTGATGGATCGATGGGTGGGAGGAAGGAGGGAAGAAAGGAGGAATGTGTCAGGCTATGAACGAAAGCATCGCAAGTACGGGGACAGACGATGGCAGGCGAAGAGGTAGCTATTTTGAGAGAGCAATCAGGGAGAGCTTCTTTGAGGAGGTGACAATTGAAGTGTGACCTGAGTGCAGCAGAGAAGAGGGTCAAGTGGCCATCCAGGAGAGGGGGAATAGCACATGCAAAGGCCCTGAGGCAGGAGCCTTCTTGAAGTGTTTGAGGAATAGCAAGAGGCCAGTAAGGCCGGGGTGGAGTGAGTGAGGAAGAGCACAGAGAGGGGCAGGGACCAGGTGACACAGGGCCTTGCAGTCCATGGTGAGGGAGCTGGTGTGTACGGAGAGGGAGAGGCACAGGATTGGGAACAGAGGGGCATGGACTGATTTATGTTTCAAACAGGTGCGTCTGGCTGCTGTGTGGGGCGCAGACAGGACAAGGGGCACATGTGGAGACAGGGAAGCCAGCTGGGAAAGTCTAGCTGTCACCCAGACAAGAGAGGATGATGCTTGGCCCCAGGGAGCAGAGAGAAGGCGGTAAGAAATGGTAAGAAAACACACAGATGCCAACAGGTAAACAGGATGCACTAAAAGTTCACAGAGCAGAGAGAAGTGCATGAGAAGAAGAAGATCAGAAGTATGAAGCAGTTCCTCTCACTACCTGCATAAGCCTTACCCTGGGTAAGGCACACGTTTCTCTGGGGCTCAGTTTTCTCCCCTGTAAAATAACAGGCCCTAATTTGCAAGGTTACAATGGGCAATGGAAGCTGCCTCTGAGACAGCGTCCGGCATATTGTATGTGCTCAATAAATAACATGTTCCTAACTTCTGCCTGTGACAGTCTGAGTGGTGGCTCTGCCTTAGTCCCGTGAGGTCTTCATAACTCAGATCATCTCTCTGGGCCCTCCATCTGGTCATTTGCAAACCAATCAGGATGGAACCTAGCTCAAGTACTCAGTGTGAGACTGAATGACACAATGTTAGCAAAAGGCCAGACATACTGGAAGCCCTCAGTGAAATGGTAACCAAAGCCCTCAACAAAATGGTAGCTGGAGCCCTCAGTAAAATGACACATGATTCAGAAATACCAGGCCTTCAACTAGATGATTTCTAAGTCTCCTTCTAGCTCATTCAACCCCAAATTCTAAGAAAACAAAACAAAAAGCCCAGCTTCAGGTCCCAGAATGAGTCAACTTTGGAGCTAGGAAACCATGCAAGTTAAGGCAGGCCAGGCTGAAGAGAGGCTGGAACTCCCACCTCAAAGGGAACAAAACTAAACGCAGGCACTTCTCCTCAGGTGATACCTACTAACACCGTGAGTCACAGACTCCTGTGAGGTTAGACGTGGGAGGGGGCTTACGGAGCGCTGCCCCCTCGTTTCAGAGCCAAGGCTCCCACAGCTCAGAGAGGAGAAATGTGTGAGCTGAAGTTGCACAGCAAACACAGGCCAAGGGGGAAGGGGACGAGACTCCCCGCCTGCCGCCCCAGGTGGTCTGGTCTGATAGCGGGCGGGGAAAAGAGAGCAATGGAAACCCCACCTGGAAAAGGAAAGAAAGGGAGGGAGTAGGCATGTCTCTTAAGCCAGCAAAAGTGCCTTTCCTGCCATCAAGAGTTAAATCCAAATCCCTTAAGGGGCCGCGCGGGGAACGGAATTGAGCTGAGTAACCAGTGCAGAGGCTGATGACCGTCTGTAACCTAAAGACCTTTACGCTCAGACTTTTTTCCTCTTTTTAAGAGTTAACGCCACCAGGCTGCTGCTAAGTTGTCTGGCAGTTTTATGCAGACCGGCAAGAGCCGCCTCCTCCTCTGCACCCTTAGCAGGCATGCGTCAGAACACTGCCTTCATAAATAGCAAATGCGAAAAGTGCCCTCCTGGTATGCAGTGCCTTTTGCAGTGCACGGCTTGTGCAACTGTACCCAGTGACACACAGAAGCCTCCCCTGTGCTGTGAGATGGGGACCTCTGTCTACATTCAAAAAAGGCACTAAAATGCCCCAGCAAAGGTCATGTGAAAACTGAAAGCCAAAACCCACGTTCACGGTCAACACTTAACTTCTAAGGCAGACCTGGCTGGCTCCCACCTCCATACTGATGCACAGGGTGGACACCAAGAACGCTCCGGCCCTGGGGCCTTTGTGCTGGCTGCTCCCTCCCTACACTTTCCCCCAGGACAGCCACGCAGCTCCCTTGCTCACTGCACTCAGTTTTCTTGCTGCTTTTGACTCTCCGACAGATTGTACATTTTTTGGTTTTGCTGTATATCTACGCCCAACAGAACATCGGCTCCAGGAGAGCTGAAGCCCTTTCCGTCCTGTTTGCTGCTCCATCCTTAACTCCGGGCAGCAAACCTCTTCTGTGAAGGCCAAACGGTAACCATTAAAAGCTTTGCAGGTCATATGGTCTCTGCCCTCACAGGGTAAATAAATGCATGTAAATAAATGGGCGTGGCTATGTTCCATTGAAACTTTATTTAGAGGGGCGCCTGAGTCTCTAAGTCAGTTGAGCGTCCGATTTCAGCTCAGGTCATGATCTTGCAGTTCACGAGTTCGAGCCCCGCGCTGGGCTCTGTGCAGACGGCTCAGAGCCTGGAGCCTGCTTTGGATTCTGTCTTCCTCTCTCTCTGCCCCTCCCCAGCGCACACTCCGCCTCTCTCTCAAAAATAAACATTAAAAAAAAAACCAAAAACTTTATTTAGAAAGCAGCGCCAGGCCGGTTTGGGCTGGCTGAGTTTGACAATTCCTATCCTAGAATACCGTGCTTCAGACTCTAACATGCACACGAATCCCGATGATCTTGTAAAAAGGCAGACTCTGACTCAGCAAGCTCTGAGGGAACCTGAAATTCTGCATCGTCAGCACGCTCCCAGGGGTGTCTGGGCTGCTGGCCCGTGGACCAAACCATGGCTAGCACCTCGCACAGTGCCCGACATGTGGTGGAGGTCCAATCCCTATTTGTTGGGTAAGTAACAGATAAACCAAAAAACACTCCTGATCCTATTCGACACTTTTCTTGCTACTTTTTAACCATGGGCTGCACCAACTGCTTTTCTCTTCAACGTGTCATTTTCTGACAGAGGGAGAAAGGATACGGGTGCCCAGGGGTGTCACACGGCCCGGGTCAGCTGATGCAAGCCTGGGGTCAGGGAGAGCCAACCCTTAACATTCACCTGACGCGTGCTTCAAAATGATATTCATCAGAATCGGTTTTATATCAAACGTCAAATTAGGACATTTGAAGGTGGGAGCCCCTAAGCTTTGTGGGGAAAGGTCTATACCAATAAGATCGCCTCGGCTTCACTTCCTACCTGGGGAACTGCAAGCGACGCCCATAGCTGCCTGGATCGTTTATTAGGGATTTAAAATGCACAGGACACCCTGCCAAGTCCTTTATAAATGACAGTGCTGCTGCTGGTGACAAGGACAGTGACCGCAATGTTTACAAGCATAGGGACACGGACCCGCTCCGGAAGGGTAGCCAGAAACAGTGATGCTGGGGCCTCGGGAAGAGGAAGTGGCCGCTCAGGTGCAGGGTGGGAGGCCGGCCTTGAACCTTCCGAACTGCACACCACGTGAATGCACCTCCTCCCTTCAAATTCCACTTCGAAGAGAAACCAGGGGAATCCTCACTCAGGGCTGTGCTCCCTGCCTTATAGAAACCCTCCTCCACAAACCCTCTAAGTCTCAGTTCATCCAGTTTGCCGCTGGGGAAACTGAGGCTTCAGGGAGTCCAGTTATCCTTCTTCACACCTTTACCACTGTTGTGGCGAGGAGAATCCAGGCTGGAGAGGGAGGCCCGTGAGCAGCTCACATAGGTCTGATCATCCACATTTGCCATCGGGGGCTGACCCCCGACCCCCCAACCCCCCATTCCCCAGAAATGCTAACATCTCAAATCCCAAGCTCAGACTACACCATCCACAGAAACAAAGTAATGGAGGGGGACAGGCTTTTAAACCAAGAGATGGGGCCAGATGCAGGGAGGGAAGAAGCCGGGGGGTGGGGGGGGGGGGGGGGGGGGGGGGGGGGTAGGGGGCGCGAGACGCAATGGAAGGCAGGAGCCAAAAATCTGGCTTGAGGCTCAACCAAACTGGATTTATTCCCTGAATTTTTCACAATATGTAAGTAGCAATAAGAGCCCCCAAGGAATGACCTGGTACATTATCTCAGGGTCATTAAAGGTTCCTATTTTTCCTTTGGAGCCAGACACCTAGGTTCAGTCTGCACCTCACTTGCTTCCTGTGTGACCTTAGGCAAGTTACTTGACTTCCCTGTGTCTCCAAGCACTACCTAAAAACAATGATCACATTATACCCATTTATATACAGATAGAAAGGAATTTATAGATAGAAAGGAATTCCCAGTCTAACTCAGATCTGAGTTGATGCTACTTCCCCCTGGGGTCATCACAATAACCTGATATAGACCGGACTGTGCAGGCAGGGCAGGAGTGGGGAGCTATGAGCATAAGTGCACAGGCACAGCAGGAAAAGACCGAACGGAAATACATCAAAGGAAAACCAATAGTTCTGCAGGTGACGAAGGGTGTTGTTTGGTTTCTGTGTTAGATTTTCCTGTATTTTTAATACAACAAATACATATTAAACCAAGAAAAAATAAATAATTGGATAAAAAGTATATATATGTGTGCATGTATCTGATGCACAAATATATATACGTATAGATGCAGAGTGTGTATGTACATATGCATGTGTGTATATTTATATCTATATCTGTGGATATAGACACACACACACACACACCTTTTCAAACCTAATGTAATCCTGAGGACTACACAGAACAGGGAAAATGTCTGGCCAAGAAGTTCAGCAGACGTGCTTTTAACTTCTGGTCTCCACACCCCGACTCCACGCCCCTGAGCAAGTCCTCTGACCGCGCACAGAGCACGCGCTCCACAAATGACAGGTACCAACGTCGCCCATCCCGTCGGCATGTAACTCTGTGCATCCTGGCTCCAGGGCTGTGGCATGAAGTCAAAACTTCCAGGTAAGCGTCAATGCCCCCTTTATTACCCTAACAGGATGGTGCAGAGGAAATCAACAGTAATCGGCCACAGTGACAATGAGAACAATGAGCACACACGGACGCTTGCAGCACGCGGGCCCTGGCCCTTGCACTTCACTGCAGTGAGTCATTTACTCTTCTCAAAGACGCTAGGAGGGAGGCAGGACTATTATCCCTTCTGGTGAGCTGTGTGACCTGGAGCCTCGGTTTCCCCATCTGTAAATGAGGTTACTAATAGCACCATGACCTCCTGCAGTAGGCATGCAGGGAAAACTCAGTCAAGGTCACTCACGACCATGTGCTTCGTGGAGAAGGCACTCAATGCCTCTGATCTCCACGCATAGAGCAAGAACAACATTCCTGCCCAAGCCAATCCATGTGATGTGCTTGTCATATAGTAAGTGCTCAATAAACAGACATGCTCACGGGCAGAGTAAGCACACAGTCTTCCCAGAGGCTCAGAACAAGCGGCTTTAACCTCCCCCACTATGCCCCAGGATCTGGAGAAGGGCTGTGCCGCTGTCACAGAGGGAAGAGGGCCGTGGGGAGAAGCCATCACCTCCTCCCGCCTCTAGCGGCGCATTGAAGCCAACAGGGGCTTGAAAATCCACCTCCAGCAGATGCCTCCTTCCTCATAGGACCAGAGGACACTTTTGCTTCACTGGGAGTCCCTCCGGAGAGAAAGTGGAGACAAGGGTGGGACCTGGATGGGGAACACTGGGTGCAGGGCTCAAGTCACACCCAGCCGGGCACCGCCAAAGCTGCTGTGAGGTGACTGTGCTCAGCCCCACCCCCTCTTACCCTGGCGCTGACCCCAGCTGCAGTGCTCTGTGCTGGGGCTTCACGCAGGCCTGGCTGGGAGCAGGTGAGGGATGAATGGGTAGGTAAGTGGAAAGATTAGAATCCAGAAGCTAAATGCCAAGGTCAGGGCAACACGCTAGTTGCCTTTAGCCAAAAGATGTGCGTGAGCTTCTCCCTTGCCTCCCTATCCACCTGTGCTATGGGAATGACAGCCCCGCCTCACTCTGTTCGCAAGGATAAAGTTAGATCGTGCATGTGACAAACAAACGATGCATAAATAAAGACCTGCGGAGAGCTCACAGCACCCTGAGTCTCAGAGCTGGTTAACTCGGCCAGAAAAAACCTGCACAGGCACCAGCATCTAATCTTAGGCTAGCACAGCTCCCAAGATCCCACATCCAATCACTACATCACTCAACAAAAGAACAGCAGCTCAAATACCTGCTTTGTGCCAAAGACCACGCTGGACACTTTTGTTGAGCATCCTAACAACTCGGGACACAGCCGAACAATCCGAAAGACACAGGTCTTCACCACATTGCAGCTGAGGAAAACGCAGCCCAGCCAGTTACCCAGAGCCCCAGAGCCAGTGAACATGAAGCCTGCCTTGCTCCAAGCTACCCACTTTTTCTTCTTCGAAGAGGCAGCACAGACCACTGATTAAATGTAGGCTCTGGCTTCAGGCCTCCTGGGTCCCAATCAATGCCACCGCTCATCAGCTCGGTGACATCGGGCAATTGCTTAACCTCTCTGTGTCCCAGTTTCCTTGTCCGTAAAACGAGAGCTGTAATCCTACCACCTACACGCCATGGCATCACTGCAAAGATTAAGTAGGTCACTCTAAGGGACGTATACAGTAAGTGCTCTGTAAGTGTAGCTCTCATTGTTACATCACAGTGCCCGGCCTGTAGGAGGGACCCAAAAGGTTGTTTGTGGGACAAATCAAGTTTCCCCCATAGCTTCCCACCGGTTGCCAGACAAAATGCAAGCGTCAGATGTAATCACCCTCTTTGGAACAACTGTTTCTCCAAGATTCTGGAAGCTTTCTGCCTTCTCCCTATATCTGGGGGCAATGCTTTGCTGATTCATGACAGTTTATCGTCTGATGTGGACGCGAGCACAGTATCGTCCAGCCTCACCCCTGCTCATCACCCACACCTGGCCACCACCCAGGACACCTGCTCTCCTCCACCCGGCTCACTCCCGGAGGCCAGCTTCGGTCTCCGCTCCTTCACAAGGCCTCCCTGGCCACTCGAGGTCACACACAGGAGGCCACATCTGGTCCACAGATGCCCTTGGTTTGGACCATGCTCTTTAAAGTTTTTAAATTAATGGCCAGCGTTCTAATCAAGAGACGGGTAGAGCCAAGTGAGAAGCTGGTAAGGACGGACCCTCCAGAAGCTGGCATCGGCCTCCCCACCTGGGCCCACTCCCCCCTTTATGAGGCCGGGTCAGGCCATCCCCTCGAAGACAAGCCTCGGTGGGGACCGGCAGGGTGGCTCAGCCCTGGGGACGACCACACCCATGCCTCTCGACCACAGCCAGTCTTGCAAATAAACCAGTCAGCCCGGCTTTCAAGATACACCCGGAATCCAACCACTTCTTGTGCCTTCCGCCCCGGCCCCTGGTCCAGCCACCCTCCCTTCTCACCTGGACCGCGGCAGCGCCCCCACACCCCGCCTCTTCCCCGCCCCCCCATCTGTTCTCACCTATGGGGCAGCCACAGAGATGCCGAGAAAACCGAAGTCACACCCCATCCCTTCCGGCTGCCGCCTCACGGAGAACCAAAGTCCTCAGCGTCCAAGGCCCACATCTGCTTATCCTTGTCCCTCTGGGCCTCTGTCTCCTACGCGTCCGTCCTGCCTCACCCCGAGCCTCTGGGGTCCCCCGCGTCCCCAGCCGGTGCCCGCTGGGCCCAGATGTCCCCTCAGCCAGGAGCACTCCCCAGCCCACCCCCGCTCCCTGCACCTGCCTTTCCCACTTTCTCTCCTCCTTTGCAAGGATGCCGGGCCGAGCCCCCCCCAGCGCTCAGGTCCCCTCGGCCTGGTCGTTTTTCCCAAGGCACTTATCGCCTTCCAACAGACTATTTAACTTTCCTCCTTATTAGACGTGGTGTTTACCTCGCCGCAGCCAGAACGTCAGCTCCACGCGGGCCCGGATTTTTCGCTGTTTTGTTCACAGCCGCACCCCCAGCGCCGGGACCGGTGCCGAGCGCGTAGAAGGTGCTTGGTAAATATTTCAAACAAACAGACGAATGAGCAAAAGAGCCTGTAGGGAGCTCGGGAGACACGCTCTCTGCCTCTGCAGCTCGGCCCACCCTGCTTTCCTCTCCTGCTCCAGAAGGCCGGACTGAACCCTCTGGAGGACCAAACCCAGTAGCTTCTAGACAAATCAGCATCTGCAAGATCGGCTTCCTGTTCTCTGGTCTTAAAAGTGGAGGGTATGAGGGAGAAGTGCTCACTGAGCACAAAACTGGCGTAGCCACCTAGAAGCCCGCGTGCGCAGCCCCTCGCCGAAGGAGCCCTGCTCACTGTCACGACGGCAGCTGTGCTCCCCGGGAGGGGAATGCTCCACCTGGCTTCTTTCTGCCCTTTCTGAGATAGAATTCGAAGTGAGCCGTGGCGAGTATAAAGGCTAAAATCCAACAGGATGAAAATCACAGCCTCGCAAGAGATGAAAGCTTGGAGACCTGACCGGCCTCCTCCAGATCAGGGGGGAGGGGAGGAGGCGGGGGGAGGGGAGGAGGCGGGGGGAGGGGTGGCCTGGACAGGTGCACCCCTGGCCTCCGCCCCCCACCGTGAGAAGCTCGTCCACGTTACCCCCACATGAAACCAAGATCGGGTTTGTGCATCTGTAAAAGGGCTTTCTCCCCAAGGACTACCCATGTTTTCTCCATATGTCTGAACATCTGGTCTTTGGAGGTGTGTACTCTGGTTGAACATTCTCATTTTGCTTACTTTCGAACCGCAAGGATGCCTTTCCGACCATTCTTGCAGCTGAAAACAAGTCCCAGAGAGGGGGACGAAGACCGTGTCTCGAAAGCCCCAGGACAAGGACGGATAAGGAATATGACACAGTGTCCTCTACCGGGAATTTCCACGCGGGGACATGGTTAAAGGGTCCGGAAGCCCAGGACAGGTGTCCGTGAAAACGGCATCAAATCAACTGGAGTAGAATTAGATCCCAGGAAGCTGCAGAGCTGTGTAAATGCAGAAAAGCCCCACTTCGCGCTGCAGGCTGAGCATGGAAGTTCTGTCCACCAAAGGACCCCGGCGTCCTGTCCTGAAGCAGAACAAGGAAATGACGGCTGGGTTCCGCCAACGGGCACGTGGCTCTTTCAAGGTGAGTCGAGTGGTCCCCTTTCTCCTCTGATCCTTCCACATCTAAGTCGGGCCACAGAATTAAGATGCCCTGCTTCCTCGGAAAGAGCCATAAGCTCGTTCCAGTTCAACGGCATTGAAAGCTTTACAAAGGAAACAAGGTGAGCCCGGCTGCTAAGAGTCCCCCTTCCCTAACCAGACAGTTCGTAGAAACTGTATAAATATAGCCTCTCTCTTATCTCCCTTTCTGTTTGATAAACCTTGAGGCAGCACAGTCCTCATTTGCCCCAGAGGATACGCACGTGAGGTTATTTGCCTTGGGCCAAACCTCACACAAAGTTTGATTCTGCAGCCAAAACGTAATAACCAGACATTTCACATGGAAATTCAGATTCTGAGCTTCTCCCAAAACCCACGAGCCCTGGCAACGCTGCACCCACGCTCCCACACGGTACAAGCGGGGACTGACTAGTACCCACCTGCTGGCAACGAGGCCCACGGTCTGCTGTGCCCTACTCCCCTCTGCCATCTACTGTCCCGCACATTTGGCCAATTCGGCCATTTCTTTTCACTGCCTGGCCGCCACCAGCTTCTCGGTTTCTGAATCCTGTTTCTCCAGGCTCTTCTCCAGCTCTCTCCTCGGCCCACTGCTTCTGGAGAGATGCAGGGTCCTATTCGAGTGTGGGAAGTAAACTCGTACAAGTGGATCCACGCAAAGCTGTCTAGGGATGGTGCGTGTGGCCCTGTGCCGTCCCACAGGCCGGAGGGTCGGCGAGGCCAGCACTCTGCTGCTGAGCTCCAGGCCCCCAAGTTCAACGGCCTGTTCACATCTTTACTCAGACACCTCACAGGTGCTCCCAACTTCCTACACCCCAAACTGAATTCATTAGCCTCTCCTAAGAAAATGATTCCTTCCCCAAGTCTCCCCACACGACATCCGGTACTCAGGTACCCCTTCACCTCCCACATCTAAGCCAGAACCGAGTCCTGAATCCCTCCTCTCCCTCCCCCTCCCACTGCTGCCTTGTCCTCAGCACCTTGATCTTCACCTGGTACCGCCACAGTCCATCAAATTCATCTCCCTGCTTCCTTCCATCCCTTCTAACCCACGCCCTACAAAGAAGCCACAACATCCTAGAAACAGTAAATCAGAATCACTTTCCTCCCCTACTCAAAACTCGTTACTCCCTTCCCCTGGAATAAAACCCAGGCTCCTCACCTCGGCTTATGAGTCCTGCACAGTGTGGCCCCGCCAACCCACCACCCCCACAAGCTAAACTCAAGTGACACTGGCCCTCCTTTAGCTCCTCAGACACACCAAGTTCCTCCCTGCCTCAGGACCTTTGCACACACTATACCTTGTGCAAGGAACACTCTCCCCCCACTACCCAGAGAGACCGAGAAACAGAGAAGAAGGGCATCATTCCTCACTTTGCTGGCTCTGACACCTGCTCTAGGTCACAGGTGATAAGTCACATCCGCAGCAAGGCTCCCTTCCAGCAGCTCTAAGTACTCTCTCAGCATGGCTGGTTTGGTTGAAATTGTGAGTCGTGAAATTTACGTTGTACATCCAACAGGTGGGATCCCAGCCAGTCATCAGGTCTTGCCCCAGAGCCCAGGTGTCATTCCAGACTGCCGTCACCTGCCTCCCTGAGCCGCTCACAGCTCAGCAATGGTCACAAGCAATGGTCACGCCAAACCATTCTTGTCTGCTCTGTGCCTCAGTGCTCCTGGAGCGCCATCAGGGCAGAAACCGTATTCATCCCGCCCCTCGTTACATTATCAGCACTTAACGCAGCGCCTGGCCCGCAGCTGGTCTGCAACAAAGTATCTGCCAAAGGAAGGAGGCAGGAGATCTGAAAGCACTAAAGGTTTAGAACAAACTTTCTTCCAAGACCAGGTGATGTTCAAAAGGAAAAAAAAACCACACACACACACAATGCTAAACATGGCATATGCTTAAGATTTTAAATTTTATATGTAAAGAAATGACCTTGTACTCATTTTATTTTCGTATAAAGAGGAGCATAAAACCGCAAGGGATGCAGAAAAATGAAGTTTTATAGTGTGCAGTAAATAAAAAAAGAGAAGGGTGGGGCCCAATCATTGAGGGGGGAAGGAGCCGTGGTACAGAACAGAAATAGAAACAGATGTAGAGATAAGAGACAGATCAAGAGAGAAACCAGCAGAGGTATCGAGGCAAGGTACAAAACAGGGCTTCACTGCTCTTCTGGGAATGAAAGGGCAACCCCCCAGATTTCGAAAGGGGTTTTCACTCCACTTACAGGGTAATAGCATTTGTCTTAAGTCTCCTCTTCATTTTTCAAAGAAGCTTTTTAAAAAGGGACTTACTACATTCAAAATCAGTGGTTAGCACATCGCATTCTGAAGAGAACACAGTCTATTCAAATAATTTTTTAAAAAAAATACTCTACTCTGTATCTTTAGAGAATGTGGCTGCAAAGCTTGAAGTCATACACTGGGTTTTCAAAGTCACGAGCATGAAGAGGGAGGGCTCCTTGGGGGCCGTCAGAAGGAGGGGCGTGAACTTCAAGCACAGTTCAGCAGGGACTTTTGGGCTGCACGTCCAGCCTGTTCCCTTCTCTGGAACTTTCCATGGCCCCAGCCCTAAATGAATGGGTGAGCAGAGCCTAGCACTGCACATGGTCCAACCTCTCTGGCCAAGCCAATTGGACCAGTGGGCCTTCCCAAGCAGAGCCAGTTAGAACCTGCCCGAGAAATCACAGTTTGGGCCCCAAAAAGCCAGTGCGGTGCCAGCACATAAAAGTGATAGGCAGGAGGTGTGGGCATTTTTCCTCTGGGCTTTCTCTGCCTTGTAAGAGTGTGGAGTCAGGGAAAGACGGTCTGAAGAGACCTGAAAAATCAGGAACGTTGTATAGCAGAGAGAGCCAGACCCATGGGTCCAAATCCCAGGCCCATTCGACAGCTATGACCTTGAACAAGCTCCTTGACCTCTCCTTGACCTCACTGTAACCTGCTTTTAGGGCTCCTTTGAGGATTAAATAAATTAACACATACAGCACTTGGAACAGAGGCTGACACACAGTAAATGCATGCTGAATGGGAACTGTTGTTATCCTTTTGCTCAACCGTAAGGCTGAGACATTCTCGCTATTTTGGACACACCACAGCCCAGGGTCTAGAACCAAGCCTGGTACACGGGAGTCCTCAAGTAATGCTTGTTGAGTGGTCAGGGAATGAAGATACAACACAGCCCTGAGAAGACAGAGGCCCTGGACAGAGTCTGCTGACTTTCTTCCTCATCTCAGCCCCTCCACCAACCGGGCAATCCTGGCCGGGGCTTCTCAACGCCTAAAATCAGGTCACGCTTCGTACCTGCTTTTCGTGTCTCAGGATAAAGCCAAACTCTCCCCGCTGGCTACCCAGGCCCTGCACACTCTGGCCCCTGCCTGCCTCCCTCCCCCTCCCTCCGGTCCTCTGGCTATATTGGCCTCCTCTGCTCCTCTAACGTGATTCCCTCTGCTGCCTTCTGCCTCCAGGCACTTGCACACGCAGAGGCTCCCCCTGCGCCCTCAGCCCCAGGCTGAGGGAAATCTTCACAAGTTCTTCCCTCATTTCCACTGGCTCCTCCATTTCACATGCCCAGAGGCTCACGTTCTTTTCCTTTCTGCCACTTTGCTGCCGTTTGTACTTTTATCATTTGTGCGTGACGATTTAGTCAATGATTCTTGCTTCTAGACCATGAGCTCCTTGAAGAAAGAGATCATGGCTTCATTTTTATTCTTCGTTGTATTTTCGTATCAAGCACGGTACAGGGCAAAAAGCAGGGGCTCAACGAATACTTGCAGAATGAATAAATCCACTTGCTGAATGGACCGACTGTGACTGAACAGAGAAGTAAATTTGGGACCATTTTCAAGTCTGGCTTCTTTCAGAGTTGAGTCTCCTGGCCTGGTTTTGCAAGTGTAGCCTTCTTTTCTAATCGGCCATAAGAGAGTTTCTCTATCATTACTAAACACACAGACGAACTGATTCCAACATACAGACCAACGGCGTCCTCTGAGGAGTCCCCATCCTAGAGTGGATAAGCCTAGACCAATAATGATACAAAGACTTCCTTTTCCAAAAAAGAAATTTTCATGCATGACGGAGTAAATGGTATCAGACCAGCTGTCCCGCCATAAACCACTATAAATCAGGACAAACATATATAAGGTAACTATTTTCAGGCATTTTTTAGATAGCAGGCAGCATATGACTGTGGCCACTGAGGGAAAGGAAACCCTGGAGTCCACATTCACTCCAGTTCTCTGCCTGAGGACCACTTCCACACCACCAGCATGCAGTCACCTCCCCGACCAGGCATCCATAAAGGTTACTGACACAGAAGGGGCCATGGGAAACACCTTGGGCTTTCCACAGATCCACCATAACTAAATCAAGTCTCCACAAGTTGAAAGTGATCAGCCGGCTGCTGAAATTGTCTTTAAAGGAAGATAACAAAATCCAGAGTCTCAATATGTAAGCATGTTATCATTACAATGTTAGAATACAGTCGACAATCACTAGACATGCAAAGAAAAAGGAAAATGTGACTCAATGTCAAGGAAAAGAAACAATAAAGAGACACAGAGGGTGATGTCAGCTCTGGAAAAAGCAACTGCCAGGATGTGGAAGTCCCTATTATTATCATAAAAGTCCTTAACCAGGTGTATACACCCAAAGCACCGACAGAGATTTCAGAGATCGTGGACTTTTGTTTGTTTGCTGGTCTCAGCTCTACTCGTGTTATATAATTCCTCATTAAGTAGTTTCAAGGGATGCTTAGGAATCTGCATTTTTAACAACCTCTCTAGAGGGCTTTTATACATGCTACAGCAGATTCTTATCATCGAATACACCCACCTTAAGGCAAATGCAAATAAAAGTTAAATTTATATGTATTGAAGGTTCTGCTTAATTGAGTTGGTTGGTGGGCACCAAGCAGCACTCCCTGGTTGAATAGATTACACAATTAAGAAAGATAATTTCAACTCTAATTATTTTGCAGCAAAATGCATTCTTCTCTACTTATTTTGACCAAAAACAAACAAAAAAAAAAAACCTGAGGTTACATCAAAAGCCAGAGACATTAAAGATAATGATTAAGAAAAAACTGGAGGAAACGTTCATGGTATATTTTCAAAATCAGAACACCAATCACCATAACATTAAGCACATAAATGTATATCAATAGACACTGCCGTGTTTGAGAACAGAAAGAAGGCAACAAGCAATATATCAAAATGCTAATAATATTTACTTTGTGTGTAATTTTAATTTTCCCCTAGTTTTCTATACTTTACAAGAGTGTACAGATTTTCCTCACTGGACTCTCATCTGAAATTTAAACACAAAATAACAGCTTCAGAAACCTTCTGTCAATACACAAACCCCTGGAAAACTCTAGCAATTTTTCAATCAGAAAGAGAAGGGAAGAAATAGCTTAAGAATATCATTTCTATCCTTATCCAGCTCAGGAAGACTTTCTTCTCTGGCCTCCGAGTAGCTGGACTTCTGATACTAGTTCCATCTCAAACTTCCCATCCGTCAGACAAGTAGGAGGTTGAGATACATACCACAATCCAACAAATAACAGACAGTGGCTGAGCAAAAAAAGATCACTTGGTGGAAATTGAAGGACACAAAAAGGAAAAGAATTCATGTTCGTACCTGAACGACGGGGTGGCCACCTGTTGGAGCTTTGACAGCCCCTCGACTGCCTTCTGTCTCATAGTGGGCCCGGTGATGTGGCTTGGGCTGCACCTCAATCCGCAGCTCATAGGAGCCTGACTGGTGGGAGAGTGGCCACTCGAGTGGAGGGAGGGATGCGGTCACCGGGATACTGCAAGAGGAAATAGAATCAGTCATGCGTACAAGAAATCAGAACCAGTCAACCTGTACTATAAACGTAAATGGTCCCTTTTCTGAAAAATCATGTCCAGAGGGTATGAGAGTAAAGTACTGGCTGTTGGAGAGCACATATTTCTCAGACAGGGTAGGTAGGATTCTACACGTGATAAAGATCTTTTCCTTTGTTTTGTCTTCCATCCTTGATGAAAACAGCGTGACTGACATCTTAGTTTACAAAGCTAATTTCATTACATGTGAGTTCTCATATTTCTAAATGCTATAATTCCTTTTTCTCTGGGAATTTTGAAGAGTACTACCTCCGTCCTCTAAAAATCACCCCTCACCCAGAATGTTCTCCTTTTCCAAAGGAGTGAGTATGGGAGAAGATACCCTGAAGTGGAAATCAGGGGCCCGCGTGGGTCACTGGTGATGCAGTGTGACTTTAGGCAAGCAACCTCACCTCTTCTATCTCCAGTGTCTCATAATATGTTTCAGCTCTTTCATTTCCAAGTTTGATCCTCTCAATTAAAATCTACTTTTAGGGAGAGACCATTTCTAGTCATGGCCATTGATCATCAGGACAAGTAAAGAACATCTAACCATAGAGAGGGGTCTGGTTTTGGTACGGATGAGTCAAACCACCCAGACCCCCTAAATTTAAAGGACGAATAAAAGTCAAGAACATGACTGGAGTCACCCACCCACGTTTAGGTCCAAGCTCCACCTCTAACTACGTTGAGCAGATGCCTCTATCTCCCTAGGTCTTAGTTTCCTCCATTGTGAAATGGGGCTACAGCAATCATATGAAGAGCTTAGCACAAGAACTACTCAAAAAATATTAGACTATAATTATGTTTCCCTGTACATACACTGCATACCTCAAAGTTGTCTCCTATAATCTAATTTACTTGTGGTTATGGTATTAGATATATAAGCCTTTACATCTGAAGTTGTAATGACATCCATTAAGTTTCATTTTCTTACAGAATCTTAACCCTACCCAGCACACCCAACAGGTGCTTGACATATGGTTAGGATTATATCATTTAAGAGTTAACCAAGGTCTTAATGATCCACCTAGACCATTCCTTCAGAGTCTCAGAGAACACAGATATCTTCCCAAGATTACAAGGTTCCAACTTATGTCTCTGGACTCTTAGTCCAGTGCTCCATGGTCATCTCTATGCTACTAGAGATATGCTATTTCTTATCTTGCTAACTGACTTAAAACAGGGCCAAGAAAATATTTCATTTATAGAATGACTCTAGAACAACACTTGATATTTGATCAGTTCTCAGTGAATATTCAGTGGGTGGGTGGGTGGGTGGGTGATGGACGGATAGATGGATGAGTGGATGAGCCGTTTTATTTCAAAGAAGCCCTGTATATTCAAAGTAGCTTCAAAGCTGCAAATGCATGGATTTGTGTCACTGTGTCCTGATTTTGCACATGGTGGCACCAATCATTAATCCAACCAGGATATTTCTTTTCCACTAAGCCCCGAGCTGCTGAAAACTGACATTATCAACTGAACTTAGTTAGGCATTTGCAAAGAAGCCAATTCCACCCTTTCTCCATCACAGCACTACCGGGGGGCGATGCAGGGGAGCGGCACCCCAAAAACTCCACCAGTGCTGGAACCCAACTGGAACATGCAGTCCAACTTAAAATTATGTCCTACGATGCAAGCAAATCTCCATCTCTTCTTCACCACTAGATCACCTCCCGAAACCCCATCCCCACCCTTGCCCTGAAGTCTTAGTGGTCACCTGAGTTTCAATCTCAACGTGCCTTGCAGCTTCTGCCTACAGCCAAGCTGCTACGTGTTACATACTCACACTGTCACTGTGTATCCAAGTTCATTTTTTTTAATTTGAAAAATATGGCTCATTAAAAAAAAAATCGCCTCACCCCTGTACTATCATCGTCTGAAGTCTCAAAAAACTTCAGGGAGTAGAAGACCCAGTGGACTATCTCCAAGTATCAACTTCAAATTTTGTTTGGTTCCAGAATTAAGTCTTTGATGACTACAATACAATCTTAAGAATGAGACCATCGGAACCAATGTGAAATTCTGCACTTGAACTCCAGCCCTCTGCTCCACACATCTGGAAACAAATATTATCATGAGACTTCCCTGAACATCCCATTCTCTCAGTCTTACAGAAAATTCTTACAAATATCTCATCAGCTGGCACAAATTGGCCCTTGTAGGGACTAAAGCCGTCTGCCATTATTCCGGAACCATTTGGATCAAGAATAGAGAAGGAATGGGGGACGCCTGGGGTGGCTCAGTGGTGAAGCGTCCGACTTCGGCTCAGGTCATGATCTCACAGCCTCGCCTGGAGCCTGCTTCATTTCTGTGTCTCCCTTTCTCTGCCCCTCCCTGACTTGCACTCTGTCTCTTTCTCTCTCTCTCAAAAATAAACATTAGAAAAAATTTTTTAAAGAAGAGAGAAGGAAGGATACACAATAAAGTCTTTATAAACAATAAGGTCTCAGACCAATGCAGCACAATCATACTTTATATTAGTGTTCCTCCCCAATCTCAATCATTGAATATATTTTGCAGACTGATCTGTAGCAGAAATGAGTCAAGAATTTGAGATTCTAAGTGTCCAACTCCGTCACTGACAAGCTGGGTGATCACAGGCACGTCCACTCGCCTCACCAAGCCCAGGCTTCTCAACCTGCACCAGGAGCTAGCCTTGATCAGTGTTTTCTACGGTGGCTCCACACGACTTTGGTCACAGAACTCAGAACTCCGTGGCCAAATGGCCTTTGAGATCACTGCACGTTCTGTCCACAGCTGGGAGTGGCCTCTGCATAAAGATATCTGTTTGTTAAAACTCAGAAACTCGTGTTTTAAGGAACACCCATGGACCTGTGATGGTGTTCTCAGAACCGCTTTAGAGGAAGAGCCAGACTGAAAGGCCTCCGTGGTCCAGTTTGGTCTGATGTGGGATAAGCAAGCCCCAGGGGACACAGCCCTTGACTACTCTCACCCCATCAATCAAAACAGCTCTAACATAATCTATTTTGATATTCTATTTAGTATTTTAAAAAATATTTAAAAAAAGAAAGAAAGAAAAAGAAAAAAAGTTTCCCATTTGCTATAACCAAACACTTTGATGAATCAACAGCCCCTGGCACCTGGGTGGCTCAGTAGGTTAAGCATCCGACTTTAGCTCAGGTCATGATCTCACTGCTCATGAGTTCGAGCCCCACGTCAGGTTCTGTGCTGACAGCTCAGAGCCTAGAGTCTGTTTCCAATTCTGTCTCCCTCTCTCTGCCCCTCCCCTACTCATGCTCTGTCTCTTTTTCTCTCTCTCACTCTCAAAAGTAAATAAACTTAAAATAAATTTAAAATTAAAAAAAAAAGAATCAACAGCCTCATGCTATTACTGTCACCCCACGGTTTTCAAAGTGTCGAGATGATTTTTATTGTCGTTTTCAGGGAACGTCATGTGCTTCTAACCTCTGGACGCCTCATTTTTCTTAGCATCAAAATGAAGATGAAAACAATACCAACTAGATTTACTAGAGAATAAAACGATACATGGAAAAAACTTACAGTTGTGCCTGGCAGGTAGCAAGCACCCTCAAATGCTCATGATTATTATGGTCACTGTCATTACTCTAACCACCACTGCGAGCTCAATCTTCTAGGACAAGGCTTGTCCATGAGGAAGTACTTTCTAAAGTTCCTCCTAGGGGCGCCTGGGTGGCTCAGTCGGTTAAGCATTCAACTTCGGCTCAGGTCATGACCTCACGGTTCGTGGGTTCAAGCCCCGCATTGGGCTCTGTGCTGACAGCTCAGAGCCTGGAGCCTGTTTCAGATTCTGTGTCTCCTTCTCTTTCTGACCCTCCCCTGTTCGCTCTCTCTCTCTCTCTCTCTCAGAAATAAAACATTAAAAAAAATAAAGTGCCTCCCTGATAAGAAGACCTCCCCCCCTAAAAACAGCAGCTGCCCCTTTTTTTGCACTCTTACTTTGTGCAGGCTCCATGCCAAGATTTTGATACATACCCTGTTATCTTGCCAAGAAAAATGAAAACACATAATGAGGTAGGGACTAACCCACAGGGAATGAACCAGGGTTTAGTAAGGAGGTCCTGATCGATTAGCAATGTCTGCCTTGGGCAGGGCCTCAGAAAGATGCTGGGTGAGAAAGCGTGTCCTGCTTGACTAGCGATGCCTGTCCTGGGCACAGCAGGTGGGCGGCACCAGAAATGCCCATGATCACACAGCCCTCCCCCCCCAGGGGTAGAACCAGGACTCAGGTCCCGTCCCGCGGATCCCCAAAGCCTACACACCGCCATCTACACGCATCTGCCTCGGCTCGCCACGATTTTAACCTCCTCAAGGATTAGGGCTCACGCTTTCTTTGTTTTCGGCCCTCCAGTCACCGGGAGGCGCACAGCAGATGCCGGGAAACCCCGATTCCCCTTTGAGGAGGCCGGTGAACCCCACGTACGAAGGCTTGCTCTGCGCTCCCCGTGATGTCCGCCCCACGGAGGCGGAACTTTTGGCCCGTCTGGTTCCCCACGGTCTCCCCCCAACACCCACAAACAGCAGGTGCTGGATAAACCCCGTAGGGCCGATGCACGAACAGCACGCGCTACGGGGCAATCCCGGCGCGCTCGCCGCCGCCTGGGGAGCAGCAGGTGCGCACGTGGAGACACACCTGCGGACTGAGCCGCCCCCCCCCAAGTCTGGCAGCCCGAAAGAGGGAGGGCCTGGGCGTCGCCCGGCGTGTCCCCGACTCCGAAGCGCCACGCCCCCCCCCCCAGCGCCCCGCTCCCGGCTCACCTGCAGAGGGGGAGCGCCGGCACCAGCTGCTTGGGCCACGCGGGCGGCATCAGCAGGATGGACTCGGGGGCCGAGCTCCTCCTCTCCTCCTGCTCGCTGGGCCCCAGGAACTCCACGGCCGGGTACACGTGGCGCGGCAGGCCGGCCTTGGGCGGGGCGGCGGACGCGGGCGCGGGCTCGGGGCTGGTCTTCCACATCTTGGGGGGCACGCCGCACGGCGCGTCGGCGGCGAGGCTGCTGAGCGCGTCCATGAGGACGGCGGGGCCGGGCGCGCGGCCGGCGGGCGCGCCGCCGTCGTCCCGGGGCTGCGGCGAGGGGCTCCGCGAGCGCTGGGGCGAGGCTCCGGGCAGCGCGGCGAGCGGGGCCCCGGCGCAGGAGTGCCGCCGCTTGGCACCGGGCGACGACGAGCGGGAGGCCGGACGGGGCGCGGGCGAGTGGCGGCCCAGGCAGCTGTCCTCAGCGAGGCCGGTTCGAGGTGACATTATTGGCGAGGTTCTGGGGGAATAATGAGCAGGGATGTTTTGAAACTGGGGGCACAGGTCGTCGGGCCCGCCGTTATTGGGCGAGACGCAGGGCGAGGTGTAGGGGGAGAAGGTGTCGGAAATGAAGCTGGCAGAGGAGCCGCTGCTAGCGGGGCTCAAGCAAAGCGGCTCGCGGTAGCCCTCGAAGCCGGGCACGGGCAGCGTGAACCGCGGGCCGGCGGCGGCCACCCCGGCCGGGGGCGGCGGCTCGCCCAGCAGGCCGGCGTCTCGGGGGGCGCGGAGGGGGCCCCCTGCCTGCATCAGTTCGTGAGACGGAGTGATCTCGATGCGCGGGCTCGGGCCCGAGCTCAGAAAGTTCTGCGGCCCCGCCCGATCGGGCTCTCCGAATCGGCCCGGGGGCTCGCCGGGGAGACTGGGGAGGGGGCTGTATGGCTTGAGGCCATAGTCCAGGACATCATCGGGGTATGCGAGTCCGGAGGGTGGGCTGGCGACATTATGTGCATTCGGTTCTTCTGGAAAGAGAAGGGGGGAGGGAGGGGTCTTTTTAAGCCTCTAAAACAGAACTCCCAGGCAGAGCAATCACAGATCGGGTTTTGTCTCCTCTTTTTCTTTTTTCTTTTCTTTCTTTTTTTTTTTTTAAATAATCCCCACCGTGCCAAACCCCCGAGCTGGGACCCCCTTCCCTCACCAGAGGAAAGGGAGGCCACTTCATCCCAGACTCCTCCAAGACAGAGATGGAAGCGGAAAGATTTCAGCAGGTGCACAGAGCACAGCTCGGTCAAGCCATGCAGCGCTAGCCAGAGGCCTGCAGGGCGCCCCCGGCCAGCGACTTCCAAACTTTTCGTTGGGGGCTGGGGGGGGGACGGGACACCCTTGGAAGAAACGCACTTTCTGGCACCTTCTGTCACAGCTTCACGCCAGATCTACTGGAGACCGAAACAGATGCTTTGTGAAGCAGCACTTACTTACCCTTATCTTTCCTCTTGTCTGGGGTTATTGGGTTTAAATGCTAGTTGCAAGTCATTCAACAGATTTCCTGCCCAACCCCCCGGGGGAGGGGGGGGCAGGACCCACAGTCTGAAAACCATGGGCTAGGCTCCTTTCAACAATTTGCACCTTTGGTGCAGCCCCGGGATGCAGCTCTGGAGTCCAAGGAGCTCTGGGTTCAAATCCCAGCCGCGCACACTCCAGTGTAAATAGTGGCTTAACTTAGAACCAGGACCCCCGAGTCACATCTGATCTTGGGCCATTTTGCAGATGAGGATACTGAGGGCCAGGGAAGGGTAGGAATGTGCCCAGATACACGGAATGTTAGCAGGATGAGAAACCCCACAGACAGGCCCCTGGGCCCTCAAAAGGCAGAGCCGCGGCTAGTAGTAGTTTCCCAAACCATAAAATACAGTGAAGGCAGACGGACCAGATTTTTCTTCAGTAGCGGCCTGTCTCGGACTTCTGAGCCACGGCCAAAGGAGGCACGCTGGAGAGTGGATTTATGGAGCAAAAGAGCTGTTCTTCCCAGCGCCCAGAGCCCCCTGCAAACCCCTCCACTAGGCAGAGGCTCCCCCTCCCACCTCCCTGCCGGGCCTTGGTTCAGCCTGACCCCTCTAAGACAACTCACTACACCCAATCCAGAGTGAGTCAAGATGACCCTGTCAAAACAAAAGCCGCATTCACGTGTCTCTCTCTCTCTCTCCACCACAAGTCCCCTGGCCTAAGGCGCTGGCCATCCCCTCTCACCTGGACATCAGTCACCTCCTCCCTGGGCCCCCCACTTCTTTCCTCGCCCCCTCCGGTCTGTTCGCCATGCAGTAGCCTCTTGAAACGCCCATCCGCACAACTTTAAAGGCTTCCCCAAATGAGATCTGAAGTCTATGCGCATATCCCTGAGCCCTGGCCTGTCTCCCCATCCATACCTGCCCCTGTATCCCAGCCTGACTCAGCAACAGCCCCGCTGACCTCCTTGCTATTCTTCAAGTACCTTCCACCTTCAAGGTCTCGAGTGCTGTTCATTCTGCCAGAAACTCTTGCCCCAAGAGCTTCACACGGGTGCTTCCCTTAATTCCTTCATGTGTGTATTCAGTCAACCCTTCCTTAGAGTGGCCTGTCAGAAAGACCCCACCCCTTTTCCCTAACACCTGTCACCAGCTCACACTGCATCAGGTATCATCTGTTTAGGGACCCTCGTCCTGCTAGGTCAGGGGCGGGCAAACAGACTGAGTTTGTAAATAAAGTTTTATTGGAGGGCACCTATCCCTGTTTGCTTACATATGGTCTGTGGCTTGTTTTTGCACTACAGCAGGAGGGTTGATAGGGGTGCCTGGGGGCTCAGTCGGTTGAGCATCCGACTTTGGCTCAGGTCATGATCTTACAGTTCGTGAGTTCAAGCCCCGCATCAGGCTCTGTGCTGACAGCTCGGAGCCTGCTTCGGATTCTGTGTCTCCGGCTCTCTCTGACCCTCCCCCCACTCAAGCTCGCTCTCTCTCTCCCTCCCTCTCTCTCTCTCAAAAATAAACATCAATAGCAAAGTTGATAGTTGCGACAAACACTCGATGGCCCACAGAGCCAAAAATGTCATCTGGCCCTTTAGAGAAGACTGTGGCCCATGTGCTAGACTCCAAGCTGCACCCGTGTTGGGACCGTATCTACCAAGGCTCAGCCTTGTTTGCCAGATCCCTAGCACGGGCTGTCCATACACATTTGCTGAGTGAGCAAACAACGGAAGAACCATGTCCAAGGTCTGGGCAGCCAGATAGGGGACTTCTTCCTACAGCCGTGTGACTGGCCCCTGCCTGGGGGAGCCGAGATCGCCGCACAGGTGACCCTCCTCCTCTTCGGTATCCTTTCTGGGCCCTCCTGGGGTAAGCGCTGCCTGGTTTAGCTGAGCTGATCTCCTGGGGTCCAGATGGTGCCCCCACCCCCCACCCCCCTGCCAGGGTGAGAGCCCAGAAATGGCTTCTCACAGGCCTTAGGCTAAAAATGAACAATCTGAACTAGACCAGCCAGGCCAGGCCCTGCTGGCCACATCTAGCCTCACCTCTCTACTCTCCCTTGGACTCCAGCCAAACTGGCCGTCTTTCTGTTCTTAGAAAGCACCTGCCTTCTTTCTGCCTCAGGACCTTTGCATCTGCTGTTCCCTCTGCCACAACAGCTCCTCCCCCACCCCACCCAGGCCCCTTCTCTACATAACGAAAGCCACTCATTCCTTCCAGCTAAAGCGTCATGGGCTGGGGAAGGCTTCCTGATCTCCGTGGCTAGATCAGAGGCCACACTTCTCTGTTCTGTCCATACACTTTCCAAAATTCCAAATGAGAAACTGTGAAGTTAGTTAGTTATTGTCTGCCTCTCTTCCAACCTCCAGCCCCACCCCTACCAACAGGAAATTCCATAAGGGCTCTCTCACCCCCTGGGGTATTCCTAGCACCTGGACAGCCCCACCCAAAAAATGTGTTGGTTGGCTGAATAAAAGGAAAAAATAAGAGTTCAGAAAAGTCTATGTGAAATATTTAAACTACTACTCAAAGATGCTAATATCCAACCAAAACAGTAGAAAGATCTCACCTCAAGAGAGGGCGATTTGGTAATACCTAACCAAAATTCCAACATACATATCTTTGGAACCAAGCAATGTCACTTTAGAAATTTGTCCCGCAGGGGCACTGGGGGGCTCAGTCAATTAAGCATCTGACTTTGGCTCAGGCCATGATCTCACAGTTTGTGGGTTCAAACCCCTCATCAGGCTCTACACTGACAGTGCAGAGCCTGCTTGGGATTCGTTCCCTGTCCTCTCTCTGCCCTTCCCCAACCTGTGCATGCGCGCACAAGCTCTTGCTCTCTCAAAAATAGATGAAACTTAAAATTTATCCTGCGATAAACCCTCATATGTGCAAAATGAAGTATGTGGAAAATTAGTTAATTTGGTAATCCCAAAAGACTGAAAGCAACCCAATGTCCATCAATTGGGGATGGGTTGAATTCTAGTTTCTTCAAATAATGAGCTACATAGGGGTGCCTGGGTGGCTCAGCTGGTTAAGCGTGTGACTCGGTTTCCACTCAGATCCTGACCTCATGGTTTGTGGCTCTGCGCTGACAGGGCAGAGCCTGCGTGGGATTCTCTGTCTCCCTCTCTCTCTTTCCTTCCCCAACTCATGCTTGCTCTCTCAAAATAAATAAACTTTAGAAAAGAAAAACAGGGCCACCTGGGTGGCTCAGTCATTAAGTATCCAACACCTGATTTCAGCGCAGGTCATGATCTCACAGTTCATGGTTCGAACCCACATCAGGCTCTGCACTGACAGCATGGAGCCTGCTTGAGATTCTCTCTCTCCCTCTCTCTCCTCTCTCCCTCTCTCTCCTCTCTCTCTCTCTCTCTCTCTCTAAAATAAATAAACTTTAAAAAATTGTAAGCTGCTGTGAGGCACAGTTTATAGTAAATAAAATGTAAATGTTGAACAAAAATAAAAAACAATACAACTATATAAAGGGTTTAAGAAGTTCTTTCAGCCTTGATATGAAATGACAAGATAAAGCGCCAAAGAAAAGCAAGGTACATACAGTATGCATAGTACAAAAACACAGGATAAAAGAATGCGCTCGCATGCGGGCGCGCACACACAGCTGCTGGGTGCTTAGGCTCTCTCTGGAAGTTCTAGGTAACAGGGACTTCTTCCAGGGAAGGGAACTAAGCTATCAGACAGTAGAGGCATGGCCGAAAAGAGATTCCATTTTCTGCATTACCTTGAGAAAAGAAATACAATTCTCAAAAGAATCAGGTTTTTATTTTATTTTAAAGGGGATGGGGCATAACAGGATATATAGTAATGACACCTTGGTTTAAGAAGCAGGAAATTGAGACACAGCCTTATGCTGCAACTAGCTCTGTGACCTGGGAAAAGACCCCCAGCCTGGCTCCGTGTCTCAACCTTCCTGTTAATAACAGGACAGCAGTAAACTGCATCAGTTTCCCTGGTCCCTTCTGGCTGTGAAATCCTTTGATTTTTCTAGCTGGGGTCTGTAGGTTCTCAAGTTCTCAGTCAACAACACACGTACACGGACTCCTTCCTGGCAGGTAACGGAGCGCTGATTTTTATTCCAGCAAGAGATCACCATCAAGTCCACGTCCCACAGCATTCTGATAACCCGCTGCCCCGTGAACCAGCAAAACCAAACCACAGAAAATCTCTTTGCAGAAATTCTAGTCTCATCAGACAGAACCACAGCACATCTCACCAAAACACCACCCCTTTGGGCCTGATGGGAACAGTCACAGAAACTCGGCCCCGAAAACACACATCGCTCACGCTCGCTGGCGGACAGCGCAAAACAGAAAGGCCGGTTTGCTGAGCAGAAGCATCCAAAGCATTTACACGGGGTTTAATTAATCCAAGCAGCCGAGTTTTTCCGTTTTCTTTTCCTCTCAAGATTCTGTATGTTTCAGAGAAAGCAGGGAGTTTGAACGTAATTTATCATCATTCCATTCTCGGCCCCCTGGGGGTGGGACAGTAAGTATCCCAGACAAACGGCTCACCGTGAACACGTTTCTTTAAGCAGCTATGGTTCTCTATTTCTCCTTTCACGACCGTGCCCCCTCCCAGCTAGCCCCTGGGGGTCACGGCCATGCCCACACAGCACCCGGGCAAAGTTCGTTTCATCTCAGAACCACCAGATTTTCTCAGAAAGCGTTCCAAAAATCTTGTCGTTGGGTTGTTTTCACCACTTGCATGATCTTTGCTACAGCCACGTACTGCCAGTAAATACTATTTACTTAATATTCTATTTAAATTCCCTCACCTAGTACTTTAAATTTTTTTTTTTCATTTTAAAAGGAAACTTTATACCACTACCACAGATGGAAAATCTGTGTCACCTCCATAAATAGAAGGAAGGGTAAAAACACAATAAAAATAAAAGTTACTGAATTCAAGGTTCGAGACGTTGTGGCCAGCCAAAGGCTCTACCTGGAGACCCACTCTTTCTCTGCCCCTGAATGTTCTCTTTTTATTGAGGTAGGACGTATATATATTCGGATTTTGAATATGTAGAGTTTGAGGAGTTTTGCCAAATGTTACACACCCTGGTAACCACAACCACAATAAAGCTGTAGAACATTTCCACAACCCCAGTTAGCCTACCTTTTTTAAGGCTGGAGGTGGGGGTGGGGAGGGAACAGCAAGTGCTAGAAAGACACAGTAACACCTAATAGACTCTACCTTGGACTAGTTCAAAGCCAAGTAGCGCTGCGAAAAAATGGTGCTCATTACATGCAATGCCCTCGCCAGTGGACCACGCAAGGCCACCTCACCTGCCATGGATCACCGCACTGGAGGCATCCGTACTCAGAAAGAGGAAAACGGGAAAAGCTGTGATGGGGGATTCAGAAGTCACTGCTCAAAGACCTCTGGGCCTCTATGATTTTGTACACACTGTTCCCTGTGCCTAGGACTCCCTTCCAAACCTATCCTCACTTCTAGCAAGCCATTATTTGTCCATCGACATTACACCTGGGCCACCTCCTCCTGAAGGCCCTCCTTGATTCCCTAGCCCAGATCAGAAAGCTCTTCTTCCGTGTTCCCAGAACACCTGCACAATCACATAATGAAGTCTATCAATTGTCTGTCTCCCTAACGCACTGTGAGCTTTTTGAAGGCAGGAAGGGATCCTAAATCAAAAATACCAACAAATAATGAAAGCAGTGAACATTTATTGAGAACTTACCTGCCAGGGGCTGTGGTAAGCACATTACACATAGTGAGTTACTGCACCCTCACAACCACCTACGAGGTGGGCACTGGGTATTCCCCTTTTACAGACAAGGAAACTGAGATACAAGGAGCTAAAACTCCCAAAGTCCCACGCTCAAACCAGGGCAGACCAGACAGCACCATCAAGCAGCTGGCTGGGGACCCTTACCCTCGGAGCTAGCGGCATTCAGGGCTAGAGGATTCTTTGGGGGGGGGGGGGGGGCAGCACACCTGGACTCCAACCACTAGATGCCAATAACATGCCTACTATGCTCCTGGCCATGACAACCAAAAAGTCTCCAAGTATTGCCAGATTTGTCCCACAGTCGGCACACCCGCTCCCCGCACCCCAGCTGAGAACCTGGCCCTGTGCAACGCTGGGGTCGCACGCACGCCCTGCACACACCAGGGGCCCAAAAGAGCGATGGAAGCAGTAACCCGGGAGTCAGGCCCTGAAACCCAGAATGCTTCAGAACCGAGGCATCTGCTCACCGTCAGCCCCCAGCAAGGAAATCACACCGCAAGTCCCGGCTCTCATCACCCTCCCTCCACCGCTTCCCGGGGCTCCCACCAGCGTCCAGGCTCCGCGAACGTCTGGGAGGTCTCTGGCCACTGCTGGCCACTCTGCATGGGGAGGTTGCGTCCCCACCTCAGTAAGGTGTCAGAGATCCGGGCCTCATGCAGCACAGGGTCGGGGGACCCCAGCTCCACTGCCCTGCCCCTGGACCGTGTGACCAGCAGGACCCCCGAGTCCTCGTGGATCAGCCAGTGATGAAGTCAGTGAAGCACCAGCCTGATAGGTCTCCTAATCCAACCGAAGCCCAGAGCACACACAGTAAGCACTCAATAAACCAGGTCTATGAGTATATCATTATGATTATGATTGATTATGATTATGATTACGGAAAGAATGGCCTTTTAAATGAAACTTCCACCCTTTCTCTGCACTCACTGCTTTATTTTACAACAACTTGCCTGTGTGATACACACTAGCCCCCAGTGCCTTCAAAAACATGAAAGAAAAGAAAGAAAGAAGCTCAGGCACCTAGCTGGCTGTCTCAGTGGAGTCTAGATGCCAAGATCAAGACTCTTGATCTTGGGGTCATAAGTTGGAGCCCATGTTGGGTGTAGGACATACTTAAAAGACAGTAAGGGGCACCTGGGGTGGCTCAATCAGGTAGGCATCAGACTTCAGCTCAGGTCATGATCTCACAGTTGATGAGTTCGAGCCTCACATTGGGCTCTGTGCTGACAGCTCAGAGCCTGGAGCCTGCTTCGATTCTGTGTCTCTCTGTCCCTCCCCCACTCATGCTGTCTTTCTCTCTCTCTTGCTCTCTCACTTTCTCTCTCAAAAATAAACAAAAAAAAGTGAAAGAAGAATGTTTTATGAAAATACGATGGATTAGTCAGTAGAGTAAAACCTTGGGTTGCAAGTAACCTATTCTGTGACAGAGGAGCAAACATTATTAATAAATTGTAACTTGATAAGCGAGCAATATCTTGCAATAAGAGTTGTACGTGATGCCAAATGTCACATGATCACAACTGACTAATGGTTCTTGAGATTCACTTTGATACATGAGTGCTTTGGATTACAAGCATGTTTCCGGAACGAATTATGCTCACAAACCAAGGTTTTACTGTTCTTGAGAATGTTTTTCTATTAGCCTTCAGAAAATATGTGGATTAGGTCAAGAAGGTTTCCAACACCCCCTCTATTTTATGCTTTTACTCTTCGCCCCTCCCCGCCGTGCCCTCTGGGAGCTGATCGACTGGATCTTACTGAAGTGTTAGGGACCCAGGGAGCTGCTTGCAGTAACAAAAATGATGATGGCTGATATATCTATGCCACTTACTTTACACCAAGAACCACTGTGTATGCCTTTAATGTTGGTCTCACATTTTGAAGCAAATTTACCAATGGGGAAATGAGGCTCAGTGAGGGTGACTAACTTTCCCAAGGTCACACAGCTTCTAAGTGGCAGTCTGGCCCTTCTACCTCATGACCATTATTCTAGCCTGCCTATTGATGAAAGGGGCTATTTCTTGGATGGTGATACCTTAACCCCAACATCAGGGTTATGGAGCACCCACTGGGGAAATGAGGTACCCCAAGAATTGGAGCTGCTCTGGGGTGCCTGGGTGGCTCAGTCGGTTAGGCATCTGACTCTCGGTCTGGGCTCAGGTCATGATCTCGCAGTTCATGAGTTTGAGCCCCACATCGCACTGAGAGTGTGGAGCCTGCTTGGGATTCTCTCTCCCTCTCTCTCTCTGTCCCTCCTCTACTTGCTCTCTAAGTAAATTAATTCATTAATTTTAAAAAATTTTTTAAAGAATCGGAACTGCTCTGGGGGTTCCCATCAAGAGACAACTGACCACTAAGGACACGAATTCCTTTCTTCTGAAATACTCACAGTCCCTCCATTTGCCCCAGGATTGAGTCAAAGATTTATTTTAAAATCACCATCAGGCCACACGGTGGTTTCTGCCAGGGCCTCTCCTCCTGGGGCCTCTTCCAGGCCTGTTGCTCACCCTCGGGGACACACAGCCAAGTCTGAGGCCGCTGCTCGGTGCCAACCCACCAGCCAACAGATCGCTTTTGAAAAAAAAAGGAACAGCAAGAGAACATCTTCTCCGCCTAGAACTATGGGCGGGTGGAATTTTCAGGAAGCAGAATAGAATGACCAAAATAGAAACCCAGCTAGGGAACCGACACAGGGTCTGTCCTTCGGGGGAGGGGAGGGGAGGGGAGGGGAGGCGAGGGAGTTGGGGGAGAAGGAGAAACAGTGCCTTCAGGCCTGAGGGACTTGGAGGCAAGGAGCCAGGTCATGGCCCAGAAGCCAGACGCCCCTCAGGCTGGCAGCGGGGCCCCAGGGCTGTGGGCTGTCCCTGTCTGAGGCGGCAGACCCACCGCTCGATGAGCTCACACCCCAAGGTGGTGCGAGTCGCAGGCCCTGGGTTTGAGTCACCCAGTCTGTTGCCATGGCAACGCTCAGGATGCCACATCCTGGCACCACATAGTACAGGCGGGAAGGGGGAGAAGGTGGCAGGAACGAGCCCTGCCTCCCGCCACCCCACGACTCTCCTAACCTCCTGGGGTGGGGGGGGAGTGCGGGGGGGGGTGCTGTGAACAGTCACCAAAAAGGGGCAGGAAGGGGAAGCTGTTTTGTCTGGTGGCCTGCACTGCCTACAGCAAAGGCGTTCTCTGAAAAGCTGGAGGCCGCCTTCAAGATTCAGCGCTCAGCCAACTTCCCCCAAAGCCCCCCTGACCCCTCGTGGCCCCACCACACGCACACAGGACAGGAGCTGGATTCCCCATGAATGAATCATGTGTATTATAACGCCAGAGAATCAGGTGGTCGCATTCGTCACTCAAGAGAGGACACATACAGACGCAGGCACGAAAGGTGAGAAATTCCATCCAGAGAAGTCAGGTCCAGAAACGGCAGCAAGGGAAGAAGGGCAGTTTCCCATCCTGTCTCGTCAGCGTGGAACCACTAGAAAAAGCCACCTTGAATGCTCCACTCTTTGCTGTCCTTGTCCCAGCTAAGACAGCCGTCTGCCACAGACGGGACAGAAAAGAAGGTTCCGTCCTGCTTCCCAGGCTGCCGGGAGGCCAGGCGCCCGGGACACAAGAGCTGGGACGATTTGCAAGCAATCAGTCTTCCCAACTGGCTGCCGGCGTGTCTGTCTGCAAACCCACAGGCAGACACACATTCCTTCTGGGGAGGGGTAGACGAGTGTGTGGAGTCCCCAACCCACATGCATCAAGGTCAGCTTTTGGACTAAAGCAGCAGAGCCTCTGAGCAGACACACGTCCTCACCTCCATCCTCAACTTGGGGTGCAAAGAACCACCTCCCGCCCATTCCATGGGCCCCTCCTGTTTTCAAGAAGTTCAGAGACCTTCCTACTTTTAGTCATTGGAATAGCTGACATTCACCGGGCCGCAAGCTTTCCCGTGTACTGTCTCCCTCTCTGCAGCTTACACCTCTCCCTGAGAAGCAGCTCTTATCAGGTCCTTTGTGATACCGTTGGAGAAACTGAGGCTTGAGAGTGCAGAGATTCAGCCCCAAGTCACAAGATCATCAGGGGCAGAGCTGGGGTTCAAACTGAGACCTCATTTAGGTGCAGGAAATTGCACGAGTGTGAAATGTACATCTTGTGCCTTTTTACATAGGCATGGACTTGGCTACATCCACCACTCGAGGTATAGAACATCCCCATTCCGCCCAAGGGTTCCCTTGTGGCCCTACCCAGCCAGTAACCCTAACCCAGGCGGGAGGCCTCATCCGGCCTGGCTTCTCTCACCAGAGACTGGGTTTGCCTGTTCTCGAACATCAGATAAAGTGAGATCTTACAGGGTGCCCACATTTCGAGATTCACCCATGTAGTAGGCAGCCACGGTTTCCTTTTTAACCCCTTGCAGCTATGCCTCCCATAGGACGACACCATAATTTATTGTTAAGGAAGATGGCCATTTGACCTTGAACTTGACTTAATGAGGTCCATTTCTAACAGGAGAGCCCATCCTTCCACACGTGTCATGTGGTGCATGACAGACAGCAAGGCTCACCCAGCTTCCTCAACAAAACGAGAAGGAAAGATCCGGTCAGAACCAGAAATAGGCCTCAGATAATCCTGCCTCAGAAACCGGGCTCCCCGTGTAAGCCACCTCTCTGTCGAAGGCGTGCAAGAGGGGGCGTGGGCGGGGTCACACCTTCTAACCAGAAAACGGCAAAGGCCCCTCCCCTTCGTGCCGGCCCCTCAAAGCCACACCCCAAGCCCCTGGAGCTGCCTGAAAAGCTGATTTTGCCACCTTTCCTCAAGCCAACTTGAAATCCAAGTGGAAACTTCCCCTTGAGAACAGCAGGGGCCCCTGAACTTGGCCAGGGGCAGAGATTTAAAATTAATACCTGATGGACTGACAGGTTCCTTATTTACACTTTCCCCCCAGGTTTCACTTTGGTGCCACACTCCCAGCGGCAGGCTCGCTTGATCAGTGGCCCTGCCAACCCTAGCCATTCGTGACATTCCTCCTTTCTCCGGGGCAACAGAGGGGAGGTCCCCCCACTGCGGGTCTCGGACCTGCCTCCCACCTTCCTCTGAGCACACAGGTAAACAGCCCCTTTCTGGACTCTTTACGAAAACCATTACAGGCACTGTAGATAAAGTTCTTCCCCTCAGTTACCATTTTCCCTTTGGCAGGCATGTCCAAGCAGGTTTGTTTTGATAAGGACCTTTGTAAATCCCGGGCTTTGCAGGCGACTTTCTTCTCTTCAGAAAGCTCACCCAGGCATGGCTCAATTAAAATTCACGTGGGAAGGGCTGGCTTTTGGAAATGCATCTTAACTAAACCAGGCCCACTGGCGAAAACCGTTCTTCCCCCAAACCTCAGACGAGGAGGCAGGGAGAGTTCCAAATGCCAACTCAGAGGAAAAGCAATCTCTTGGTTCTGTTCATAGTTTGGCCTGCCTGGGAGATCTAGATCCCCTCCCCCACACCGAGGGCGGGGGGGGGGGGGGGAAGTATTAAAAATCCAAGGCAGAGGGCTTTGTATTGAAATGCTAGTTTATCAGAAATGAAAAGGACAGAGGAACCTGTTAAAAGACACTCCAGGAGGGGCACCTGGGTGGCTTAGTCAGTTAAGCATCCGACTTCAGCTCAGATCATGATCTTATGGCTTGTGAGTCCAAGCCTCACATGGGGCTCTGTGCTGACAGCTCAGAGCCTGGAGGCTGCTTTGGATTCTGTGTCTCCCTTTCTCTCTGCCTCTTCCCCACTCATGTTCTGTCTCTCGCTCTATCAAAAATTTAAAAAATAATAATTAGAAAAAGACACCCCAGGAATGCGACTGGCAGAGTCCGGCACAGGAGAACTGTACAAGCTGCCCTGGTTTCTTCGACCATTAGCAAGAGAACAGACTGATGGGGACGTTCCTCGAATAAGAGATGTAACGGTCCCCTCAACCAGATACAATGTGAAGATCTTGCTTGGATCTTGGTTCAAACAAGTTCACGGCAAAAAGATACTTGTGACACAAGCAGGAAATCTGCCAACAGACATTTGAAATGAAGTGTTATTGTGCTGTTTTAGGTTTGATGATGGCATTGGATTACCCTCCCCGCCCCCGCCCCAAGTCCTTATCTTTGAGAGCTACAGACTCAAAGATACTAGTTATTAACAAAATAATATACCATTTGGAATGTGAAAGGAACTGGGGGTGGGAGTGTAGAGAATATGGGGGGGGTGGGGGGAGGAATGGTGAAAGAAGAATGGCCTAATGCTGGGAATGATTTTTTTTTTAATTTTTTAAATGTTTATTTATTTTTGAGAGAGAGAGAGAGAGAGAGAGAGAGCACACGGGGGGCAGAGAGTGAGGAAGACACAGAATCTGAAGCAGGCTCCAGGCTCTGCGCTGTCAGCACAGAGCCCGATGTGGGGCTCTAACTCACAAGCTGGGAGATCATGACCTGAGCCGAAGTCAGACGCTTAACTGACTTGAGGCTCCCAGGCGCCCCCCTGATGCTGGGAATTATTGAAGCTGGGTGATGGGAACAAGAGAGTTAATCGTATTATCTCTCTGCTTCCCTGTTGTGGGAAAAGTTCATCAGACGAGTTCAGGAAAAAGTCAAAGGCCATTCTTCTTGTTTTGAGGGTATCCCTTGGTGGGCTCTGCTCCAGGGAAAGAAGCAGACAGCCCCAGCCCCTTCCCAGGAAGAGAGCCCCGGGGTCAAGTCTTGCCTTCTTCCCTGAGCGCAGTTTGAACAATCAGCAAAAACACAAACCTCACACCAGCCTGGGGAAGCTAAGTTTGGCCAGAGCTCTGCGAAGGCTGCGGCTATTTCCTGTGCTGGGGAGGAGAGCAGAAGGAAGTCCCTTCACGGGGGGAAGCCACAAGAATCCATCCCACTGCACAGGCTGCTCCTTCCTGGCCCCGGCTCAAGGGTCCCAGGGGGCCAGGGCAGGGACACCCGGGGAAACCCTGCCTCCCCCTAAGAGAGGCAGCCACAGGACAAACTCTAAGCCCTGGAGTCTGGACATTTGAGAAAGTTGTTGCAAACGGCCAAGTTCTAGAGCTGAGGCAGGAGCCACATGAGAGTTTTTTTGACTCAGAATGGAAGGTGCATTAAGTTAGAGAACTTTCTATAACGCCCACTCAAGCCTGGCAGCCAGGGCTCCTTTCCAAGGACCAGACTCTTCCCTATTCCTTCTCTTAAGGCTCAGAATTCACCCAAGGTGAAGATGGTCTCTTCCAAGGAGCCAATGCCCTCAGGAAGTCAGGAGCTGAAAGCTAGCTCAGAGCCCATCACCACTGTCAACCGCCACCCAAGCTCCGCACAGCCCCGCCTCCCGGTGACCTCACTTCCGGCCCAGCAGGTGAGCACTGCCATCACCCTCCCCACCGCACAGGTGAGAAAACACAAACCCAGAGAAGCAAAATCACATGCCTGGAGGCGGACCATTAATAAGGAATGATTATGCAACTTCTCATCCATTCATTTGGCAATTTCTTATTGTGCACTTACTAATGCCAGGTACTTTTACCGGCCAAGGTCATGCAGGTAGGAGCCGAGGAAGTCAGAATTTCAAGTCAGGGTTTTCTGATTTCAGATCTGGTGGTCTGACCCATGGCCTTTGGAGCTGCGGGAACAGGCACCCCAGGAGGCAAGCAAATTAACCCCCCAGGATGCAGAAAGCAATAGAAAAATAGCACAACTCCCATTTATTTCCTGTCCTTTACCATTATTATTTTTGCTGCAGGAGTATAATCCCCTAAGGACAGCAGCAGACATAAAGTTGATATTTCTATAAATATCAAATCGAAGGGGTGAGCGCACCCCGCGCTACCATACTCCAGACCCCTCAGAGCCAGAGTCCGTGACATTCTGGCTGAGTTATAGTGCTGACAGCTGGGACTCAGGACCCCAACAGCCTGGGTTCAAGGCCTGCCGTGCCATTTACCTCCGCGCGACTCAGCAAAGGCAACAGACCACCCTCCCTCAAAGAGTCTCACTTCACTGGTCCCAAGTGCAGCCAGGATTGAGGACCACGGGCCACAGGGCTGCCTTTTTCAAGTATATTCAGGATCAGAAGCCTTGGGAACCAAACCAAACAACACTGCTCTAACGTTCGCAGAGCCTCCCTCCCAATCGCCTCAACAACAGAGGCCCTTTAACTTGGAAGCGTGGATGACATGAGTTCAGTAGTGAAGAATGATTAGGGTGACTTTCTCCTCACTTCCTCTGCCTCCCTGACAAGGGGACCGCTCAATCCTTGCCTTCGTTTCACCTTTCCAGCTGCACCTGGAGACGCTATTTGTACAAAGCAGGCTTAATAAGGCCTGTCCTTAACTGGACGCAGACGGCAACGTCTCTGAATGCCACATGTGTTTCAGCGAACCTGCTTGCTTAGGGTAGAGCTCTATTTTTAGTAAGCACCAAAAACACCCCATGATCCCAAAGCCCAGCACCTCATATGTCCCTATTTGTTTACCAGGCTGTGTCCCACATTGGCCCCGGGGGCCAGGCAAGGGCAGGACCACATCTGATTGTCTCTCTACCCCCCTCCGCCCCCCAGGGCCTGGCACTCAGCCAGCATTCAGCGAGTGTTTGCTGAAAGAATCAGGTTTTAATTGTCCCCTGTGAATGGGTTGAGAGCAGGTGTTCCTGAGTGGAAGTGCAGGTGACTTGAGGGAAGGGGCTATGGCAGGGTCTGGGACTCTACCTGAAAATGCTCTAAAACGCACGTGGAGGGCAGGAGGGGGGGTGCAGGTGGGGGTGCAGTCGTTATGCACATGTGCAGTGTGCACGAACAGGCTACGTGTTCACACGGGCGCTCCTACAGCGGGTGCGTGTAGGCTCGGTGGCTTTCGTCAGCTTTTCCAAGGGCTGCGACCCAACAAGTTTAGGGACCACCAGAATAGACTCTGCAAGCAATGGCCAGGAGTCGACTGGCCTTTCTGAAATGTCAAGGTTAGTGCCATTTGCATTTGCTGCCCAGGAAGTGAAGGAGGGACACACTAGACCCACGAGACCTCCCGGAAGTGATCACTCCCAATGGGTCAGTCCTCGATGGTCTCACCTCTGGAGGTGACGGGACTCCCAGTACCCGTCCAGCTCTCCCAGTGTGTGTTTTACTCATTGAGAGAATTCATTTCACCGAATCCACAAGTACACACAGAGGAACTAAGCTTCTAATCTGTCCACGGACAATGCGTACAGCTCTCTCCCCTCCACGATGAAGTTAGTAGCAGTGGTCAGGGCTCCCACAGCTTGGTCCCCATTCTTTGTTACTTTTTTCAACTGAGGGAGACAGCGACGTACAGGAAAAGTCTACTTTGCATGTCTCTAAAGCAAATTTGAAAACCAAGATAAATGAAGTGGGTGATTTCTTAGAAAGATACAGTGTACCAAAAGGCGCTCCAGTAGACACAAAGTACAAGCTAATTCCCACACACACCACAGAGAACGCAATCCTAGAACAACCTCATAAAAAGGCACCAGGCCCAGATGGCTTCCCGGGGGAATTCTATCACCACTTTAGAAATGAGACAGTCCCGGGGCGCCTGGGTGGCTTAGTCGGTTAAGCGTCCGACTTTCACTTAGGTCATGATCTCGCGGTTCGTGGGCTCGAGCCCCGCGTCAGGCTCTGTGCTGACTGCCAGCTCAGAGCCTGGAGCCTGTTTCAGTCTGTGACTCCCTCTCTCTCTGACCCTCCCCTGCTCACGCTGTCTCTCTTTCTCCTAGAAATAAATTTAAAAAATATATAAAAAAAAAAAAGAAATGAGACAGTCCCAACAATACACACATTGTTCCTGGGCATAGAAAAGTAAAGAAATCCAAACCAAACAACACACCAAAAAGGACACTACAGACAAGTCCCACTCGTGAATACCGCTGACAGGAATCTTAGATTATATCAGACACTCAGCCCCACCACTATAAGAAAATAGTAGTACACAGTGACTAAGTGGGGTTTAAGCCAGTAATTTTTCAATATTAAGAAATCTAATATAAGCGTAAGAGATCTAAGAAGAATAAAACCCTATTCTTCCACAGATCCTAAAAAGTCTAGGACATAATTCAACTCTCATTCCTCATCAAAACTCTCAAGAAAATCGTAATGGGTGGAAACTTTCTTAACATATTAAAACACATACACTTCGATCCTGAAGATGACACTTGAGTTATTCGGATAAGGTCAGAAATAAGCCAAGGGTGCCTACCATTTCTACTACTGTGTAGCAGGCTGCTGGAGGTATTAGTCAATGCAATTGGGCAAAAGAAACCCAGAGAAGCACAATTAGCTCAATGAGGGGAAGGGCTGGGTCTTATTCCCTAGTCTATATCCCCAGGATCTAACACAACAGGTGCTCAATAGTTAGCTGGATGAGTAAATGAATAATGGGCTCACATTAACTGAGGCCAAGGGTGTAATAAAATGCTCATAACAAATCCTACCCTGTATTGATTCAAATAGGTCAAGCCATTCAAGGCCAATAAGCCTGTGAGAGTAGTATTATTTCAGCCATTTGATAGATAAGCAAACAAGGTCCAGAGAGGTTAAATGACTCATCCAGGATCACCCTGAGGGTAAATGTTTTAAACTCCAGTCTTGCCCAAGTGCCAGGCCCCTTACAAACAAACGGCTTTACATGGCTCTCATCAGACAAGAGAAGGGCGGACCCTCACACAGTAGTTCAGAATGCTGGCTCTGGAGGAAGCCAGCCAGGTTCAGCATTCAGCTCTGCCATTTACCAGCTCTGCTCTCTTGGGAAGATTCCTCCACCTTTCTGTGCCTCAGTGGCTCCTCTGTAAAAGGAGGGGGACCACAGTGCCCACCTGCTAGGGTTGGCGGGTTATTACAGGAGCTCAAAGGCATCTGCTACAATGTTAGAGTTCCTTAAAACGAGCAGCCAGCTTTCCCAAGATTTGTAAGTAGCGTCATCAAGGTCTGAAAAATGCCTGTCCCATTAGCGGGCCCTTTCCTTCCTGGACTCTCGCCAAGCTCATGCACAGAGTTTAGGGTAGCTCTCATGTGCATCGCCAGTATATTGTCACTGGGGACAAAGCCCAACTGCAAGCTAAAGGCTGGTGTCAGCCCTTGGAGAGTTCCATCATTCAGGAGCAGAGAGGTGACCCCAGGGACATCCCGGGAAGCCAGAGCCAGACCCACATCTGGAAGAGCTCGCTTAGCCTCTCAAGGCTCACACCCGCTCTTCCCTTCCTCAGCCGTGATGCTTCCGTGCTGCCTACTTCCCAGCAAGGACTCATTCCTTACAGATTCCAGAGCGAACTCCCCACTCCGAACGGGGGAGGGGAGGGGCGCACATAGGAAATTCTTTCCAAAGAGCACAGTGTAGAAAGGAGTAGCTTTACGAGGGAGAAACCTGACAAGCACTACTATGGCTAAGTTGATCAAGGTCGATTATCAACAGTGATCAATCAGGTCGGTAATAGGTTTCCTTGATGTGATGTGATGGAAACAGTCACTTCACCTGTGCGGATTTCCTCTCTAAAACCCGAGGCCCCGGTCTTTCCAGGAGAGAAACATCAGAAAGACCCTAACTCGGGCACAGCCTACGGTATACCTAACTGGTGTTCCTCAAAACTATCAAGCTCATTAAAAAACAAAACAAAACAGAAAACAAAAAAACAAGGACCACCTGAATCTGAATAAAGTATGGACTTCAGTTCATCAAAATGCATCAATATTGGATCATGAATGATAACAAATATACCCATACTAATGTAAGAGGTTAAGAGGTTAATAAAATGGGGACCCCAGTGCCCGGTACTGTCTTTATAACTTTTCTGTTAATCTAACACTGTTACCAAATAAATAAAGTTTGTTGGGTTTTTTTTTTTTTTTTAATGATTCCAGGGCTTTCACTGTGGCCATTTAGACACCCATCTGGCGGCCACCAAGCACCACTTGCCAAGAAAAACTATAAAAAGTACCTCCCATCAGATTTGGCTTGGAAACTATTTCCCCGGAAATCTCCCCCATGCAAAAAAAAAAAAAAAAAAAAAAGAGTTAGCTGATTGTGAACCTGGGAGGGGTGTGAGTATTAGTTCCCTGCAAAACATGACTTTAATCTTACCAAACAAAGACCACGGATGTTAAAGCGACCTTAAAGGGATCGCTTGCAGATTCTTAATTGTATCTTTTCAAAGCAAAGGATGGCCTCCAGATTGCAACTCCGAGAAGTCTGGTCTCTTTTGCTGGCTAATTATTTCCATCTCCAGCCAAAATACAGAATGATTACCCATTACCATCTTTGCTTGGGATCCAAGTCAAAGCAAAAGCCCCTCGCCTAAGTGGCCGGTGAAGACAGGGAGGGAAGGAAAGTGAACACTTCCCGGTCACCTGCCTAACGCAGCACCTCTGGGAAACACCAAGCCCCCAAATCTCTGTGAAAAATCCTCCTACACACAGCCCCTTCCTGCACTCCGGATGCGGCCAAGCCCCAGTGCATCTGGAAATTACCAACAGGCCTGCCCCGGAGGCTTCGACAAGCCCCGGGCTGGGCTGGGCTGTCAAAATCAGGAAGCCCGGTTGGGGTTTTTTTCTGTTTTTTCCAAGACAACCTGCTAACCAGAAAAATACAGTGAGGCTGAGCATGCGATCTCCTCCTCCTCCTCCTGACAAATGCTCTTGTTAACCATGTGAAGCGATGGCCCGGCCTGGGGAAGTCCCCGCCGCACAGGGCACTTCAACACACAGACTGACAGCTAGTTTAGACAGGAGTAGGCTTCCTCCTGAATCGAATCCACAGGCCAGCCTTCCCCCAAACCCCGCATCCCTCCATTAGGACCGTGGGGGCAAGGGATCACTGTTTAACAAAGCTCAAACTAATCCACTGAGGGGAACCCGCAAAGGCTGGCAGCAGACACCAAGGAGGAAACGAGGCGGGGGGGCGGGGGGGGTGGGCTTCCGAGCAGTGAAGTCACACCACCCTCCAGCATCAGATGCAGACAACCTCTTCATCAGTGTCAGGGCAAAGTCCCCAACAAACTCCCAGGGGCTGTTCGGAGGAGAATCCTGGCAAGCCCTCTCTGTGCCCGGGGTTTCTTGCCGGCTAACTCCACTCTCTGGCTTCCTCACAGCCTCCAACCAGGCAGATCACTTCCTCTCCCCTCCGACGACGACCCTGTAAGCTGGGGGCCAGCTGAGCCCCCTGCCACCTTTAGCTTGGCTACCGGCGACCCCAGGGAGGAGTCACGAGTGACTGCAGCCTGACGCCCTACTGGGCAAGAGTGAGCCTACCGCCCCCTAAGGGTGGCAGCAGTCTCGGTTGCCTCGTGCCCTCCCTCTCACCTGCGGAGACGCACCCCTCCCTCGCCCCCCCCCCCCCCCCCGGGAACTGTGACATCGGGAGCACACAGGGGTCCTGTGTCCACTCCGCAGGCCCAAGCCCCCGCCCGGGCTCAGGGGGCCAGGCCGGGGGAGCCTCCACCGACCTTCGATAGGATTCAAATAGTCATAGTCGAAGAGGATGGAGAAGTCGAACTCGTCTTGGGGGCTGCCCGCGGGCTCCCGGCCTGGGGCGTCCCCGCCGTCGGGGTCGGGCTGCTGCTCCGGGGGGCCGTCCATGGCGCGCACAGCGGCGGGAGGGTGGCGGGGCCGGAGGGCGGGGGGCGGACGCGCGCGGCCTCGGCCTCCTCCTGGGCCCCTCGCCGGGGCTGCGGGGGCCGGAAGCGGGCCGGAGAGGCGGCGGGGTGGCTGTCCTCGCGGGGACGCACGCGGGCCCGGGGATGGCGCGCCGGCGCAGCGGCTCCTGGACGCGCCCGGGGAGCAGAGCGGCGGCGGCGGCGGCGCGAGCTTCCTGCTCCGGGAGGCACCTGTTGCGGCCCCGCGGAGGGGGAGGCGGGGACAGGGCGGCCGGGCCGGCGGGGGGCGGGGCCGCCACCGGGGCCTCGGGGGAGGGCGGAGGGCGGGGGCGGCGGGCTGCCAGGCGCCGGGGAGGAAGGCGACCGCCTGCCTGCCCGCTGCGGCCGCACGGCCCGGGGCCACGCCGGGGGCGGGCGGGGAGGGGGGGCACCGCCTGCCGCCCTCCCCGCGGCCCGGCCAGGCGGTGCGCTCTGCGGGACCCGGGACCGACCCGGAAAGCCCGCCGCTGCCCCTTGCAGGGCTGTCGCCCAGCTGATCGCAATCCGTTCCCTCCTGTCTCCTCTAGGCCGGGGAACCAATCTCCTCCACCGCAGCCCGCGTCTGCAGGTGCCTCTGGGTGCCCACAGCTGTGGCGATACTGGCCTACGGTTCAGTCACCTGCACACCCCTGAACGCAGCTCCCCAGGACCTGAGAAAGAACCCGGGATACTCTGAGAGCACAAGCCTCACTCTTACATCCGTACCTCTATCATGCGCCTGGTGTCAGGGACGCAGGGTGAACCAGACACTGACCACCTGCGAAGTTCAAGGTGGGGGAAGGCAGGCATGAAGGTGATAAACGAGAGAACAAAGATCATCATGAATAGTGTTGGAGGGAATCACCAGGTGTCTGGGGTAAAGGCTGGCTGTTGAGGAGCCTTTATTCTCTTGGGCGTTCAGGTAGGGCCTCTCTGGGAGGGTGACATTGGATGAACCTAACTGATCTGGGTGAAGAGGGGTTTGGGCAGCGGGAGCCCAAGGAATGAATGCTAAAGCGAGAAGGGGCTGGTGTGTTGCCAGGAAAAGAAGGGCGGTGTATTTGGAGAGGCGGGTGGGTAACAAGTACATCTGGGCGCTTGTTATAAACACAGGTCCCCGGGCCTCTCCCTGGAGCTTCTGGTCCTGTGAGTCTGGAGTAGAGAGGCTCAGGAGTGTATATTTTTATTATTTTTTAATGCTTATTTATTTTTGAGAGAGACAGAGCACAAGTGGAGAAGGAGCAAAGGGAAGGAGAGACACAGAATCTGAAGCAGGCTCTGGGCTCCCAGCTGTCAGCACAGAGCCCAACACGGGGCTCAAACTCGTGAACCATGAGATCTTGACCTGAGCCGATGTCGGACGCTTAACCGACTGAGCCACCCAGGAATGTGTATTTTTAAATAAGCACCGAACATGAATGTTATGAACAGGTACGTTTGGGGAACACTACGTAGGAATCCAGTACCACCCCCATCCCCCATAAAACACTTCCAGGGGTCTCGGACCAAGTTAGGTGATGTCAGAAAATAGACTCGTGGAGGCAGAAAGGGAGATCAGAACAGTGGTCTTCAACCCTTACAGCACGTTAGAATCACCTGGGACACTTGTTACATGTGCCCTGGCTTCCCTCCAGCCCCCACGGAACCAGAATATCCAAAGTTCTTTTTTTTTCCTCAGTGACCTCAGATGAATCCAAATTGCACCCAGTGTTGAGAATCTCTGGATCAGAAGATTAGATGGGAGAGGTTCAAGGATTCCCAGAGAGCCACAACTTGACCTCACATGGGGAATGACTCAAATCCTTCCCTGTGTGCCAGAAAGAACTGAGAATGTGCATCCTTCACATTCTCACCGCTCTGCTCCGTGAAGGCATTTGTGCAAAGCTAGCGATTGCCATTCATTCCACAAAGATTTCCTGAGTACCTGCCAGGTACCTGACCCGGCCACAGATCTCGGGAATGCAGCCATCAACAGGACAGCATCCCGTCATCATGCGTGCATCCTGGAAGCAAAGAGAGACAGCAATGACGAGCGGTTTCCAAATTGCACCTAGACCTGTGGTTCTTAACCCAAGCTGTGCATCAGAATCACCCAGAGAGCTGTTGACAAATTCAATGGCTGGGCCCCACCGGAGACCAGTGATAATCAGAATGTCTGAACGCGGGGCCTGGGCATCAGGGTTTTGTAAGAGCTCCCCAGATGCGCCCAGTGTGTGGCCAGGGATGAGAAGCACTGGTTTAGACTCTCACTGCAGGGACCCGAGCCTGGCTTAGCACTGGCCAACTTCCAGGGTTCCGGAAACCAGAGTTTCTGGCTCTCAGAGCAGTAATGGTCCTCTTCATTGCTCCCTAATCCAACAAACATTTTAGGGCATCTGATAAATGTAGGTGGAGGAGGGGAGAGGGATGACCCAGACTGGGACACTTAGAGCCAGGAATCTAGAAGGAGATGGGTGCTCTATGTGGTCAGGGATAAACAAAGGAACCAGCCTGCCCTTACGCTGTAGGGAGAAAGAAGTGCTGCTGTCACCTTCATGTGTCCTTTCTCACCCCCCACCCATAATGATTAAATGCCTCTCATCAAGTGGACATCTGTTGATTTTGCCTGCCTGGAATCATTGCCCGTTTGACAACAGCACCCAGGGCGCTCCTTCGGGAAACTACTCTTGACACAATTTTGGCAAAACTGTCAACCCAGTTGTCCTATCCTCCCCTGGGGGGGGGGGGGGATGAATGACCCACGCCTGACCAGAGAATTTTGTCTCCTTTAGCCTATGAGACCTACTGAGGCAGAGGTCATGACTGCCCCATTCATACATGGCTTTCTGTCCAGTGGATGTGTGGATGGATAGATGGATGAATGGAAGAGTGGGTGTTTGGATGGATGCATGGATGCATGGATGGATGCAGGATGCATGGATGCGTGGAAGAGTGCGTGTTTGGATGGATGGATGCATGCATGCGTGCATGCATGGATGCCTAGATGGATGCATGGATGCATGGAAGAGTGGGTGTTTGGATGGATGCATGGATGGATGCAGGATGCATGCATGCATGGATGCCTAGATGGATGCATGGAAGAGTGGGTTTTTGGATGGATTCATGGATGCTCGGATGGATGGAAGAGTGGATGTTTGGATGGATTAATCAGTACATGCCTAGATCAATTGATCAGTCGATGGAAGAGTAGATGTTTGGATGATGGTAGATGGATCAATCAATAGCTCAATCGAAAAGTGGATGTTGGGAGGAGGGATGGAAGGGAAAAAGAGAGTTTAACTCTCCTGTGTGTATAAGTTCCTTAGATTTTTTTTAAGGCTCCCCCTCGCTGAGGGTTACTCTGGCCACTCGGTTTTAGAGCAAGAACCTCAATCGTTCCCCAAACAACACCCTCTCGAGATACCTGGCAAGGTGAGGCAATGACGGGGAGAGCACCTAACGACTGACAAGTGCCACCAACACTTCAGCTTTAGGAAGGGTGGCTCAGGACATTCTAAGACTCTAGCTGCCTCAGTTGTTCCTCTGAGCAGAGGGTATATTTTAAAAGCTTCTAAGGTTTGGATTCTGCACCCACACAATCTGAATTCTTCCAAGGGAAGAGGTTCAGACTAGGCCCTGCCCCCAGTCTCTGCCGGAGGTGAGAGGCGTTCTTCTCCAAGGGCCACCTGGAAGCGTGGAGGGGTGGGTTGAGGGGAAAGACATAGTTTCAATTCCAAAATAATTAATTTGTGCTCTTAGGAGCAAGGACTAGGAGCAGAATGCATGACCTTTATGCATTCAGTGGCCATCCCAGGGGGGCCGGGGTGGGGCGGGGGGAGGCGCAGGGCAGAGGCCTTGACAGAGCAGCTCTGGCAACCTTCGCTCTGCCCTGCGGCTGACTCCTTGCAGAAGCCCTATAGCCCCTTCGGTTTTCTCCAGCCTTTCCCACACAAGGGCAAGGGGAAGTCAGGAAGCCCCCTAGGGCTTGAAACTTCTAGTCACACACTGTACCATTCTGGCCCTGGTCCAGGAATTCAGCTCAATTCAACAAGCGTTGACCCTAACATATACCTGCACGCTGAGGTAAGTGCCATGAAGGAGAAGCTGCTACAGGGCATGTATCAAGGAAGCCTGATGTAGACAGGGGATCAGTGAAGGCTTCCCTAGGAGGTGATGTTCCAGCAGAGATCAGAAAGCCAGCGAGGGAAGAGTGAGGGGCAGAACTAACAGCCAGCTGGCGAAGCATGTGTAAAGGTCCTGAGGCAGGAGGAAGTATGAAGTGTTGGCGAGACTGAAGGAAGACTGGAGTGGCAGGTGCTCAGGGTCCTGAAGGAAGGTGTAAGGTAAGGCTAGGGGGTAAGTGGGGGCCCTGGGCCATGTGAAGAATTCTAGACATAAGAGCAATGGGGGACAGAGGAAGAGGATCAGGTGGTGTGTGACAAGATCAAATTCAAGTTTTTTTTAAAAACTTTTTTTAATGTTTTATTTATTTCTGAGAGAGAGAGAGAGAGAGAGACAGCGTGAGCAGGGGAGGGTCAGAGAGAGAGGGAGACACAGAATCCGAAACAGGCTCCAGGCTCTGAGCTGTCAGCACGGACGCTTAACCGACTGAACCACCCAGGCGCCCCTCAAATTCAAGTTTTTAAACAATTGCTTGGGGGGGCGCCTGGGCAGCTCAGTCAGTTAAGTGTCTGACTTCGGCTCAGGTCATGATCTCGCGGTTGGTGGGTTCGAGCCCCGCATCAGGCTTGCTGCCGTCAGCACAGAGCTGGCTTTAGATCCTCTGTCCCATCTCTCTCTGCCTCTCCTCTGCTCATGCTCTCTTCCTCAAAAATAAATTAACATTTGGGGCGCCTGGGCAGCTCAGTCGGCTAAGCATCGACCTTGGCTCAGGTCATGATCTCACGGCTCATGGGTTCAAGCCCCACGTCAGGCTCTGTGCTGACAGCTCGGAGCCTGGAGCCTGCTTTTCAGTCTGTGACTCCCTCTCTCTCTGACCCTCCCCTGCTCATGCTGTCTCTCTCTCTCTCTCCTAAAAAAAAAAAAAACATTGAAAAAAAAAAAAAAAAAAAAAAAACATTGGGCCTCTGACCCAAACCCAGGTGGTGGCCCTGGACCCCTCTTGTTTTCTCACACCCACAGGCACAGGCACACCTGCGGCAAACCTGGGCATCTCCATCCTCAAAATGAAACCCAGACCCGACCGTTTCTCAACTTAAGGCTTCTTCCTCCCTCCCCAGGAACCCACTTCCCGGGACAAATGCGGTAGCCTCCTCCCTGGTCTTGCCACTTCTGCTTTTGCCTTTGACCATCTTTTCAAAATACAGATCCGATCACCCCTCCTATGGCTTCCCATCGCGTTTAGAATTAAATACAAAGACCGTGGCCTACAAGGCCCTGGATAAGCCGCCCCGAGCCCCAGCTCTCCGTGGACATCATCCATCGCCGTTCTCCCCTCCTCTACCTCGCTTCTGCCAGCCCGATCTCCCACCTGTTCCTTGACGGTGCCAAGCATGGCCTCACCTCAGGGCCTTTGCACCAACGACTGCTGTCGATATTTGTCAGGCCACTCCCTCACCTTGTGCATTCCTCAGCTCAAACGTCACTGCCTCAGAGACCTTCCAGGACCATCCCAATAAAAACGGCCCGCCCTGGCGTGCTCTGGCCCTGCACCCTGCTTTGGGTTCCTCACAGCCTTCATCCCTACAGCATACTGTACTCATCTGTACATTTCTTCATCTATTTATTGCCCGTTCTTCTCACTTGGATGTAAGGCCCCCTGGGTCAAGGATGTGCGTCTGCTTTGTTCACTGGTGTGTCTAGGGGTTGTGAGACTTAGCAGATTAAAAATACAGAGCACCCAGTTAAATCTCCATTGTAGATGAACAACACATTTTTTTAGTGTATGTTCCATATATTATATGGGAATTATTTAAGTTGATTTCTTTATTTTGAGAGAGACAGACAGCACGAGTGGGGGAGGGGCAGAGAGAGAGAGGGAGAGAGAATCCCAAGCAGGCTCCGCACCGCCAGTGCAGAGCCCCACACGGGGCTCAATCCCATGAGCCGTGAGATCATGACCTGAGCTGAAAGCAAGAGTCAGATGCTGAACTGACTAAGCCACCCGGGCGTCCCTACATGAGACCTATTTAAACCAAATATGATTCATTCTTCGAAACTCAGAGTTACCCGGGCATCCTGCCCTCCGGCCGTGCCCCCAGGCCCTAGAACCATGCCCAGCACACGGCAGGCAGCACAAAATGCAGATGAGGAAGGAAGGAGTGAAATAGAGCCCGTCAGAGCTTCTCCTGGGAGATCAGTCCATACGTGAACTTGCTTTGGGAGGGACACCTGGGGCCCCGCTTTCCTCAGTCCAATGGGACTTAAATTGTGTTTTGTACAATCGGCGGCCCCACCTCCCACGTGGTTATGACACCTGTAATCACTTTTATAAGAGAATCATCTCATCGGACGCAGTGGTTTCAGGGAAATTCTGCCCGTACATGTTTTTTGTGAGAAAGAAAAAAGGAAAAAAAAAAACTTCTAGCAATACATCCTGTTATAGAAAATATGTGCTTGGGGTTATTATAGCAAAACTTGAGGGACGCCTGGGTGGCTCAGCTGGTTGAGCATCTGACTCCTGACTTCGGCTCAGGTCATGATCCCAGGGTCATTGGATCGAGCCCTGTGTTGGGCTCCACACTGAGTGTGGAACCTGCTTGAGATGCTCTCTCTCTCCCTCTCTCTCTCTCTGCTTGTGTGCATACTCTCTCTCTTTCTCTCTCTCTCTAAAAAAATAAGACCAGTACATCTGAATTCAATCACCACTGCCCCCACCCCCACTGACCTCCCTGAAGGTCAATGGCACCCATAGTCCTGAAAACATAAATGTCTGGCCAGGGATGGGTGACCTTTTGGTGTAATAAGGAACATTCCAGAGCTGGGAGGCCCAGGATCCAATCCAAGTTCTTTCTCTAACTCACTCTGCAACTTTCAAGCCAGTCACCTGGCCTTTCTGTGCCTCAGTCTCTCCATCTGTAAGATGGGGGAGTGAACTGGATAATACCTGAGCCCTCGTTCTGGCTCTAATATTCCAGGATTCTTTGATACTCCCCTGAGTGACAGTCAGGGCCATCCTCACGGGATACGACCTGTGAAGTGATGCAGGACCCCATGCTCAGGAGGACCCCACACTTAAGTTAATGCTCTGCTGTCGCCGCCTTAAGATTCTTAATTTTTGAACATGGGGCTGCACACTTTCACTTTACCGGGTTCTGCAAAGTGACGCAGCCAGGCATGATGGCAGAACTCAACGACTAAGTCACAAATTGTCTTCACGAACTCCACATCTTGACAATTCCCGTTGTAATAAGAGCTTGATTACAAAATGTAGGCACTGAAACATTTTTTTAAGTCTAATCCAAAAAGTAGGAACATTCTTCACCAGATTCCAGAAACAGTCCTGCCTCAGCACCAAGCACACTGGGATTATCACCCCACATGCTAATATGGTAATTTACAGATGGCTGCACTGGAACTCGGATTAGCCAACTGAGGCTAAAGTCAAGAAGCACCCGAAATCTCAGCAATCAAATAAACGGTATTTCCATAAAATGTTTTTAAAAATCAAAATGAATGGTTGGACATCCAAGTTCAGCTCAGGTCATGATCTCAGGGCTCATGAGTTCAAGCCCCACGTCGGGCTCTGTGCTGACAGCTCGGAGCCTGGAGCCTGCTTCGGATTCTGTGTCTCCCTCTCTCTCTTTGCCCCTTCCCTGCTCGTGCTCAGTCTCTCTCTCTCAAAAATAAATAAACATTAAAAAAGGGTTTTTTTAATTAAAAAAATCAAAATGGATGTAAAGAAAATCCGTGGCAAGAAAACTATTACAATTCTAACAAAGACAGAATTAGTAATCGTACCACACCGGAGTCTGAGACCAAAGGAAAAATGAGTAATACTGATCCTGTCTTCATTTAAAATTTTTATTCTTTTTTTGGTTTCACATGGATTTTTGACATTAATTTTGATTTTTAAAATATTACTCATCTCGCTTATGGAGTCTTCTGTTTTTTCCCTCCTGCCTCCGAAGCCATTTTTAGGAATGAGCGCCTGATCAACTGGGGGAACAGTAAGATGGTTTGAGACCGGACTTCTATGCCACCCAGTCATCTACATCGTCTTTTTCTAAATTTTTTTTTAATGTTTATTTATTTTTGAGACAGAGAGAGAAAGAGAGAGAGAGAGACAGTGTGAGTGGGGGAGGGGCAGAGAGAGGGAGACACAGAATCTGAAGCAGCTCCAGGCTGCGAGCTGTCCGCACAGAGCCCGACGCAGGACTTGAACCCACGAACCCTGAGATCTTGACCTGAGTCGAAGTCGGGCACTTAACCAACTGAGCCCCCCAGGCTTCTCATCTTTTAAAGTCTGCACAGCACTTCTCCAGGAGGGGACTGCTCCAAAGGAGCGAGGCTCTACTGAAAGGCCGAGCTCAAATCAAGGTGTGGAATGTAAGGAGACGCCCCGTCTGACCGCAGCAGAAATCACAGGTTTGCGGTCTTTCAGCCAAACCCTCCCTGCAGGTGTGTTGTGTGTGGCCCACTGGGTCATTTTGTAAACCCCAACTAACATTTTTAAATTAGGAGGTTTTACATAAAAATCCCCTATTTCCAGTATCTTTTGTTTTCAGTGTGTATTCATTTATGAGAGAGAGAGAGAGTACAAGCAGGGGAGGGGCAGAGAGAGGAGACACAGAATCCGAAGCAGGCTCCAGGCTCTGAGCTGTCAGCACAGAGCCCGACGCGGGGCTCGAACCCACGAGCTATGAGATCATGACCTGAGCTGAGGTCAGAGGCCTAACCCACTGAGCCACTCAGGCACCCCCCGATGTTTCCAGTATCTTCTAAAAAAAAAAAAAAAGGAAGATCTGGCCACAGCAGGCCCACAGTCCCCCATGGACCAGTGCGCTGGAGCCGAGTCGGGTCTGCCCCCATCAGAGGATTCTGTTGCTCACAGGCCACCGCAGCCCCACCCAGCTGCCCCGTGTCCCTGTGAGCTTGTGAGGTTGTGAACTTGAGACCCTGCTTCCAGGCTCTTGACTCCTCCAACCTGGTTCCTGCTCACCCAGTACGTCCTGTGTTTCTCCTCTTGATGCTTTGCTTCCTGGCACATCCCCTCTGCCTTCTGGAACTGATCCTTAGCAGGGGATCCTCTGGCAAACTCACCTTCCTCTTAAACCGCAGTCCCTCCCTTTCATTAAGCAGCAGGTGCACCATCTTTCTGCCACGGGGCAGGGGCGCGGGGTAGGGGGGAGGCTTCATCTGCTGCTGAAGCAGAGCCTTAAAGGCAGGCAGCGGAGGGCTGGCCGGTTAGGGTACCGGGCATCGGTTGGTCTCTGCCCACCCCCCACAACCATGTCTCAGCCATCTGCCTGCTGCCTTTCTGTCACCCAGGCTGTCCCCTTAGGTGACCGAGCCTCCCCACGATTGCATTTCTCGCTTCCATTCTCTCCCTTGCTGTTGTCTCTGCAGACTAGAAGAGCTGTGGTCACCTCGTGCTCTTTGAAGTCGGGGAGCGATGGGGACAGCAGGTGACTTCGGGGACCTCAGAGCTCCCCTCCATCAGCTTCACACCCTGACCCCCCAAAAATGCACCTGGCATCTGCTCTTGCCCTCTCTCTCTGTCTCGCCTCTCTCTGTCTAAATGATCACTAGATCTTACGGGAACTTGTCGCGATTTAGCATGTAAATGGCTCCACGGAGGATTGTCTCCCCGACTTTACATAGAGAAAAATCTTTCTCTGACTTTCAGAAGCAAACGAGCACATCTTCTGTGTCTTGGGCTTTTCTCTGTAAGACCTAGCCGGGACCTTGCACCTGGGTCCCGGCCCACATACACATGTCTGAACTCGCTGGGTGAGTGACGGAGGTAGGTCACCCAGAACCCACGGGAAAGACCCCAGAGATCTGGCAGACAATGGGTTTATCCCCTTTAGGACAGACTTGAAGCTTATGAGGCTGAAGGAAAGTACTAGCTTGAATTTAAAACAATAAAATGGCAGCTAACATGAATTGATCACTTTCTATATATGCTGAGAGCATCAGACATGATCCGTAAATCTCCAAGCAACGCCTCCCCCCACCCTCCGCCCATGTGTAAGGATTACTATTATCCACTTCTCAGTTAAGGAAACTAGGCCCAGAGTAGGTTTTGAGTGTTACTTCTGCAGTCACACAAGCCACCACGGAAATGGTTTTGTCCCACACAAGTCTGATAGTCATTACTGAGCCACACTGTTCCTTGGTTATTAGCTAAGGGCGGATTTGCTAAGGGACATTTTGGACCAAGATGAAACGCTGAAAACAAGTCTTATGACTCCCAGTGATAGCAGAGGATGAAATAGGGGCCGAATTGGGGCATCTCGGCTGGACCGAGAGGAAGATGTGTCTGAAGTGGTTTGTATTAGTCACAAAATTAATGACACCTCCCCCCATCGCCAAAAACAGGGACTGTTCTTGCAGGACCCTGGGGCTCAAGGGAACACAGTCTGGGAATTACAGAGGCTCACACGTTACGGACCGGGAAGCACCACCTCTCCCCACCTCGCTTGCCCCATGCGGGTCCCAGCCACCACCATCCCCCACCCAGGCCACCACCACGGCCTCTCAGGTGTATTCAGCACGAGAGGCTGTTCTGCACTGAACGGTCAGTGTGAGCTTTACAAGGATTAACGAGACCACACCCTCTGCTGCTTAAAATTCCCCGAATGCCTCCCCATGACCCTGAGAATGAACTTCAAGTTGCTCCCACCCTGGCTTGCCTCCATGACCTCATCCCCTATCACACTCCCGGCCCTTTCGGGTCCACCGCACAGGCTTTCTCACTGTTCATCGGACGTTCCAAGAACATCTCTCTCCTCGGGGGCCTCTTCCTCCCGCCTGGATGCTCTTCCCCCAGATGTTTCACAGGCAGACCCCAGGCCACTCAGAAGGCAGTGAAAAAGCTTGTTAAAGAGAAAGGGGGCCATTCGGTCTGAATTAGCCATCTCTACTGTATGGGTCCCACTGTGTCTCTTCCCAAAAAAGCGTTCAGTCCCTAAGCCCAGGTACCTGTAAATGTGGCCTCACTTGCAAACAGGGTCTTTGCAGATGTAATCAAGTTAGGACGAGGTCTCTAGAACCAAAGGCTCAAATCCAATGCCTGGTAGCCTTCGGCAAAAAGGAGGGACGCGCACACACACAAGGAAGGCCACGCAAGCAGAGGCCGAGAAGGGACAGACATGTCTACAAGTGGGGACTGCCAGGGGCCCCGGCAGCTGGAGAGACCAAGGGGTCCTCCCCGGAGCCTTCAGAGAGACCGTGGACCCGCCGACACTTTGACTTTAAACTTTTAGTCTCTGAAGCTGTGAGAGAATGGATTTCTGTTGTTTTAAGCCACCCAGTTTGTGGTAACTTGTGAGAGCAGCCATAGGAAACGAATACTTCCACGCACCACGCATGTGTGCACACATACATGCATGCACATATGCATGCACACATGTATACATGCATACACACATATATATACACACAGGCATGTACCCATAGCCACACACATATATGCATGCATGCTCACATACATGCACACACATACGCCCACACACATGTACACATATACATGCATACCCATATATATGCGCACGTGCATAAACGTGCACACATTCATACATATATACGTATGCGTACACACATGCATGCACATATACATACACACAGGCATACACAGGCATACACACATACACGTGTGTGTGCACACACATGCACACATGTGTGCGTGCGCACATGCATACATATACACATACTGCACACATACATACACATATGCGCTCACACATGTGTGCACACATGCATACACATGCAGACATGCAGACACATATACACATACACATGCATGCATACACATGCGTGCACATACACATACACATGGATGCACATATACATGCACACATGCATACACATGCACACATAGATACACATACACCCACATGCGTGCACACATGCATACACATGCACACGCATACACATGTACATGTGTGCACATATACACACGCATACACACATATACACGTACACATGCACACACATACACGTATACATGCATGCACATATACATGCACACATGCATACACATGCACACATACATACACACATATACACTCACATGCATGCACACATGCATACACATACACATATGCATGTATATATATGTGCACATACATGCACACGTACATACATACATATACACTCATACATGCATGCACACATGCATACACATGCCTATATACACACATGAGTACACATCCACACATACATGCATACACGCACACATGCATGTATACATGTACACACATGCACATGCGTGCATACACATGTGTGCATATACACATGCACGCCTGTGCACACACACAGGCACACATACAAGCATACATGTTTACACCAAGTCATTCCCAGCTATTCTCCTACTTCGGTCTCCCGCACTTGACACCATCTGAAAGTATCTTGGACACTCCCAGGCTCACGAGCTTGCTGTCGCCTCATGAGGACAGACTGTCTCTCACTCTTTCCCCAGCGTCTGGGACGGTAACCGGCACGCAGCAGACGCTCCAATATTGTTGATGAAAGTGAACTCGATGGTCAAGGGAGCGTCTAAGAGGAGGTGAGAATGAGCTGGGCCTCGAGGGAAGGTGTGAAAGGAGGGGACATCAGGTGAACAGGCTGGCAGGGGTGGGGGGGAAGGTCTGAGCGGCACGTGTGCAAAGGCCTGAGTGCAGCAGGCACAGACTAGCTCCGGAAGCATCAGCAGTGCCAGCGATGGCAGCGCTGGAGTCACCAACGAGGCACCAACGGAGCCTTGGCCGCCGAGAGAGGCTCTGGGGAAATGGGCCCCTGGACAAGCCCGTTGTGCTGGAGAGGCTGGACGGGCAGGGCCCAGGGGCCGCCCGAAGTTACTGGGTGGCCCGGAAAGTCAAGGTGGAAGGAAGGAGAAGTCCCCAGCCCCCATCCCGCCCCAAACATCATGGAGGGTCCTTGTAGGGGGGTGCGGCCCCTCCCCAACTCACAGTCTGGGCCCTGCTGGAGGAAGCAGGGAGGGGGCGGGGGGTGGGGTGGACATGACCGTGGGCCATTAGAGGCCAAGTTCTGGGCATCAACAAGGTCTGGGCTTGCCCTCAGAATGCCTTGACTACCCCCCCCATTTCAGTTTCCTCATCACTCAACAGGGATCATATTCTATACCAGCCTCTTGGGGGCTTTGCGAGAAGCCGCTGAGAAAATACGGGAAAAGCGCTTGCCACACAGAGTGTGTATGAAAGAGAACACAGGTCACCTTGCTGTTACACTCATTCAGCCTCACATAACGGAGCCACAGGGCAGGGCGCACTGCATGCGCCTGTGACATAGCCGTGTGATGCTGGGGGGGGGGGGCGGGCGACCGTACCCCCTTGTGCAAGAAGGGCACGACAGCTCCCAGGCCAGTGTGAGGTTAGTGAGGCGGTGCATGGAAAACCCTCAGGAGGCTGCCCGGCCCACAGCTGGCAGTCGGCAAGTGGTGGCTGCCACCACGGTCTTTGGAGCTGATTCACTACAGACGACAACATGAACACGTGTGCCTGTTGGATGGCCCCGGGAGGACTCTTGTCGAGGTCACCAGCCTCGGGTGGGAAAATGCAAAAGTCAACGTCCACCATTGTCGTGAAAAGGAGGCCCGAGAGAGGGAGACAGAAAAATGACACCTGCTCCAGAGTTTGTCTTAGTTCTGTGGCCCTCACAGATCACATCATCCGTCCGTCCGTCCGTCCCTCCATCCATCCATCCATCCATCCATCCACCCAGCCATCCCTCTGTCCACCCGTTTAATACAAAAAACTCCCGAGCACTTACTAAGCGCCAGGCACCATCCAAGGCACTGGGGCCACAGGAGTGAACAAGACAGTTATGGTTTCTGCTTCCTGGGGCTGAAGTCTTGAAAGAAGACATGAGCCAACATGGACAGTTACCCTCCGCCCCCCTCCCCCCGTGACCAACACAGGGCGGGGGCACCCAGTCCGTTCTGAGCAGAGTCTCAAATCCCTGTTCCAACAAAGGAACAAAAGTGGAAACCTGCCTGGCCCTTTCCAGGTAAGATGTGAAACGCTCAATGACTCGTGCACGTAGTAAGGGAGACGCAGCCAATAAGAAAGTGCACAAGAAAGCACTTGGCTATTGGTTTTTTAACTTGGATTTGGGCGGGGGGGCTGGAGGGTAAACACTGAGCTAGTGAATTAGACAGTAATAAGGACAGCAATTATTTTTAAGTGGGTACTTCGAGGATCATATTGTTTATTAAAAGATTGACACTCTCCACAGATTAATAAATAATTGCTGTCCTCCCGTATTAGGGTTTCTGCTGCCTCGGGACCTTCCCTGCAACTCGCAGATAAAGGGTTGAAGCCTGACCCAGCAGGGGAGTCTGTTGGGACCCTGCTTCTGCTATTCTGATTGGTTGATGCCCAGTTGTTAAATATACTAGCTGTCACTCTACGTATTATTACCGTCATCCTTTTCAATGTGGGGTAATTGAGACACAGGGAAGTGAAGTTACTCGTACAAGGTCATGCAGCCAGCAAGGGGCAGAGCCAAGATTTAAACTCAGATCACTGGGATCTCAAGCTATTGACCCCTCTAGTGTAGAAATGTTCCAGGGCCCCCACTGTAGTCACAGAAATAGACCTGGCCCCTGTCCTCAGGGGGCTTACAATCCAGTTAAGGAAAGTTTTTAATGAAGGTGGTCGGAGGAGCATGTGGAAAAATTAGTGCTTCTCTCTGAAGTTCTGGGAACAAGGGAGAGACCCGAAGGCCTTGGGGGGGTCAGGGGGGGTCAGAGGGGGTGGAGGGGAGGACTGGAAGAGCTTCACCAGAAGGCCCTTGGAGCGGTCTCTGTCCAGTGCAGGCAGAAGGCAGTGCTCACAAGAGCTTTCTGGCCATCGTGGGGCCGTTCTTCCTCGAGCGGAAGTAGCAACATCATGATTTCGTTCTGAGGCAAGGCAAAAAGCCCTCCCTGACTCACCCTACAACTGAAACAAGCCAGCTGCTGCCTCAGTTTCCCCATCTCTAACGACGATGCCTGTTCCCTCCCCGCCCTCCCACACTTCCCTCCCTTCCGGGATATGTCAAAGAGCCATGTGGTGCTGGGAAAAGAGCCCAGGACCAGGGTCGGGTCTGCCTCAGTTTCCTCATCTGTCAAACAGTATGATAAAGAATTGTAGGGGGGTGCCTGGTGGCTTAGTCGGTTAAGGGTCCAGCTTTCGCTTAGGTCATGATCTCACGGTTCATGGGTTCGAGCCCCGCGTCGGCTCTGTGCTGACTGCCAGTTCGGAGCCTGGAGCCTATTTCAGAGTCTGTGTCTCCCTCTCTCTCTGACCCTCCCCTGCTCACGCTGTCTCTCTCTCTCTCCTAGAAATAAATTTTAAAAAAAGAATTGTAATAATTATCAACGAGCTCCAGGGGCGCCTGGGGGGCTCAGTGGGTTAAGCATCCGACTTCGGCTTAGGTCATGATCTCGCGGTTCGTGGGTTCGAGCCCCGCGTCGGGCTCTGTGCTGACTGCCAGTTCGGAGCCTGGAGCCTATTTCAGAGTCTGTGTCTCCCTCTCTCTCTGACCCTCCCCTGCTCACGCTGTCTCTCTCTCTCTCCTAGAAATAAATTTTAAAAAAAGAATTGTAATAATTATCAACGAGCTCCAGGGGCGCCTGGGGGGCTCAGTGGGTTAAGCATCCTACTTCGGCTCAGGTCATGATCTCGTGGTCCGTGGGTTCGAGCCCCGTGTCGGGCTCGGTGCTAACAGCTTGGAGCCTGCAGCCTGCTTTGATGCTGAGCCTCCCTCTCTCTCTGCCTCTCCCTCTCAAAAATAAACATTAAATTTTTTAAATATTAATGAGTTCCAGAGGCAACAGAGGAGCATATGGTAGAGAGGCTGGATTCAAACTGTGGCTCTACCACTTCCCTGCTGGGCAACACTTGACCAGTTACAGCACCTCTCTGTGCCTCACTCCCCTCCTCCGTGAAGTAGACAATAATTGTACACTTACCACGCGTGTACACTTGCCGGGGAGATGAAATGGCTTAATACTTCTAAAACACCGAGGCAGTGCCCAGTAGGTGTGCCCTCACCACCATCATGTGCCAGGCATTGTGCTGCTAACCTGCTGTGTGACCTTAGGCAAAGTAGCTCTCATGGTCCTCAACTGTCCAGCAGTCATAACATTTAGTAATGAGCACGGAGGTACGCGTTTCGTGTGCATTTCACATGATGCTCACGACGACCCCACTGGGTCATCACGATCATTATCCCCTTTTGCAGATGAGGAAACACACTTTACGAAGCATGATCTGAGCCCATCTGTGCCATTGGGAAACCCCAGTAACTTACAAAAGCACAGTGAGCGATTTAAAGCGTTGCGTCTCTTCAAAGAATTTTTGCTGTGAAATCCGGTTTCCATACCGAGATGTCACTGTTTTGCATCTTCACTGCAAAAGGAATCGCAGCCAATGTTTACCAAGTGCTGACTGCGAGCACGACACCATTGTAGGAGCTTTACCTGTGTCACCTCGCTGAATCTCTCAACAGGTTGTAAGGGAGATGCTATTATTGGCTCCATTTCACAGATGTGGAAACTCGGGCACAGAGAGGTTAAGTCACTTGCCCAAGATCACACAGCCGCAATGTGGCAAAGCAGAATCATAATCCGAGCAGAAGACGGGGAGTTTGGGTCTGGGAGGGAGCAGAGCTCGCCCTGGGTTTGTTTATTCCTAAAATACTTTCCATCTTCCCACTTCAGATAAAACTGAACACACCTCTTCCAGATCTTCAGTCTCTCCCAGGACCTTGACCCAACGCTGCCCGGCAAGGTCAGTATTTTCGTACCATGCAAATATTTCTATTCACTATTGTTAACCCCACCCATCTGCATGCACACCACAGGTCTATTCCTAGGATCACAGCAGGGCTGAGTTTAAAGGGGCTTTAGATCTTCCCTCAGGAGATCCCTAAGCAGGACATGGTGGAAGCGACTCACGCCAGCTGTCTTCGATGCCTGGAACTGCATCCTGTGTGCCCAGCTGCCTTGGCATGCTAAGCGTGGTTTGCCGGGAACAACGCGGTGCCCTGTCTCCCACACGCGTACACTCACAGCGGCACGCACAATCCCTGCACGCGAGAGTACGCTCCAGGGAGGCTATGCAATGCATGTGCACACCCAAAACACACGTGCTTCAAAACCCTGAGAGAGGAGCGAACTCGTGAACCCAGAGCAGAGGTGTAGCCGCCTCAGCTTGTCGGACCACACAGTAAAACAGAAGCCCAGCTTCTCCTCTGAGCTCGCCCTCTCTCTTTCTGAACAGAGCTGGATGCGACATTAGTCTGTCCCCTCCACCCCCACCATCACAACATCAAACACCACTTTTCGGTTTGTATGACAGTAAAAACCAGCTCGTGTCCATAAGAGATCTGTCAGCTGGCCGAGCGTGTCATTTTTACAGATGATGCGATGTTAGTAATGTATTTTCGCCACTACTGTCATACGCTTGACCGCGAGCCGAGAACGGGAAAAACTGGTACCAGTAAAAATGTTCAAAGCACTGGCAGGGTCTTGCTTTCCAAAGTGCGACTCAGCTAAAAATATATGTCACTGGGGTCTGCTGTGGCCAAGCACACCATCCACCAAACCCCAGGCATTTGGCCTCACTCTGATTTAAAAAAAAAAAAAAAAAAAAGCCCTTCAGGTTTATTTACTGAAATTGTCATTTCTTCTGCCCCAGAACTTTAATCAGCCACACAGAGCACAAAACCTACATTCAACTCCGATTTTATGACACGAGGCTAACTCCTCCTACGCAGCTTTATTTCACTTAACTCTTGCGGTCCTGACCTCTGGCGGTGCCGGGGCTGCGGCGGGGCTGGCCTGGGGGACAGCGCACCGCCCGGCTGCCACTCGGACAGCCCGCTTCGCTCGCGTGCCGCCGGGAGCCCTCCGCGGTCCCAGCCAGATGGCCACTTTATATCATATTCTGACACGCGAAGCCCCTCCCGGAAGGTCCAAATAGTATGATTCCAGGGCTAATTCCACGAGGAGGGAGAAAGACAGACACCCGGAAAGCAGAGTGTAATCAGATCGCCAAACAAACTGATGGTACATTGCACTTAAAAGAGGAGCCGGGGGCTGCATCCATCAGGCACATCAAAAAGGGGGAAGGAAAGTTGTTCAAATGTCCCAGGCCATCTGCTACTCTAACTGTTAAAAAGCAAAATCCTCATGTCTGTATTATAGAGTGGAATGCCAAGCGTGTTCTCCTAAAAGAAGAAAAAAAGCTAGATGATGAGGACGGTGATGATGGCGATGATGAAGCCAGTGGCATCCGCTGTCAAAAGCCCAGAGCCGAAATGGTTAAGCGCCGGCCGGTTAGTGGCAGGAGTCTCTCCCGCGGTCCCACGGAGGGGACAGTCCTTGGACCGACTCGCCCAGGGAATCCCGCCTTGGGACCCTTCGCTGCCCACGCCCAGCGGCCCAGGGCTGGCTCCCTGGCGTCCCCTCCTCGGCCGGGGCAGCGCCCCTCCCCTCCCGGCCGCTCTACCTGCGCGCCCCCAGGAGCCCGGGGTCCCCCGGGCCTCCCCGCGACCTGGGCCCGAAGCTGGAAACGCTGCGCGGGCGGAGCGAAAGGGACAGGGCTGGAAGGCGGGAGGAGGGAAAGACCGAGAAACGGGAGGCGAGTCGCCCGCTTACCTTGGTCCACAGACCCCATGATGCGCAGGGGGTGGCGGGGCCCGGGTCTGAACGCAGCCTCTCTCTGCATCGGGCGCGGACGGGGGCTCGGCGCGCCGCGGGGGAGGGCCGGCCTGGCTACAGCATGCTCGCCGGGCGGGCGCGGGGGGCTGCGGGCGGCCGGGGCTGGGGCTGCGGCTCGGGCTCCGGCTGCGGCCCGGGCTCCGGCTGCGGCTCCGGCTCCGGCTCCGGCTGCGGCTCCGGCTCCGGCTCCCCGCTCGGGCTCCGGGCTCCCGCTCCCGGCTCCCGGCCCGGGGCTCCCGGCCCCCGGCTCCCGGCTCCCGGCCCGCGGCTCCCGGCTCCCGCTCCCGGCGCGGCTGGGCGCTCGGGCTTACTCGAGAGGGAACGCGACTTCCTTCCCCGCGCTCCGTGTTTATAGGCTTTCAATGCAGTAAAATAACGGGATTCCCTCACTGTTTCCTCCTGTTTATCCAGCGCCATGGAAACCGCTGGATCCCGGCCATCTCCAAAACTAAGGGCTTTCCTGCAAACTTCACAGTCAGGAATCCATGACGTCGCCTCCTCCGCGGCCAGCCAGCTCCGTGGCTCCCTCGGCCGCCAGCACAAGTCCCTGATTGTTCGGGAGAAAAGTCGGGGAGAGGGAGCAGAGGCGGGCGACGGCGAGGAGAAGGGTGGGGGCGCGCCGTCCGAGTGCGCCTCGGGAGCTCCCGTCTGCAAGGATCGCCTGCCCCGCGCCCCGCGCTCCGACGCCCCCCGCTGTGCCAGCGGGCCTCTCGCCCTGAGCGAGCGGCCCCGGGCTCATACCTCCACCCAGGTGCTCAGGGCCCCTGGACACTGGCCCAAGGGCCCCTCCAGGTCCCTCCGGGACCCTGGCTGCCCAAATTTGTTGTTTGCAAGGATGGTGGGGAGGAGGAAGGGAGGAGGGGGGAGGGGAGAAGGAGGGAAAAGAAATAAATAACGGTGCCTGTGTCAACTCTCCAACTCCAAGATTTTTTTTTTCAAAGAGTTTATTTTTAGATTCATTTAGAAAACCCAAGGTTTCCAGTGATGCTCAAAGGCTCCAGCAAGAATGAAATGGCCAAAGAGACCCGGGAACCAGGCAACCCATGTGTTTACACATGCTCTGAATAAACAGGAAGATAAAGGGAATGGATGTCATGAACTTTGCACGGTGTCCCGAAGAAGGTCCGTGGGATGCCACGCGTGGCTCCCGTCAAGAGGCCACAGACCCCGGGTGGCAGGCGGGGGTGGGGGAGGTGCCGCTGTCAGGATGCTCATGGTCCAACACAGCCCAGCTCTGCCTCTACCTGCGTGCAGGGGTGGGGGCAGGGGGAGATCCTGGGCCCACAGATAAAGCCAGCTTTGAAAATGGCCATTTCAGACACTGTTGATAAAACCGTGGGTAGCACGGGGGGCTGGTGACTCATCAGCACCCTCGCCCCCTCACAGATCGGCTGGAACTTTGAGAGCCACTGCAAGGGACTCTCTCCATCCAAGGGACCACTGTCTTCCAGGCCTCGGCCCGGGACAGCCTCGCTGAGCTCCCAGGCGTGACCACTTCTGCTGCAGATGCTGTTCCTCAAGGAGCAACCGGGAAAAGCTGCCACCCCCACCCGGCCTCCCGAGCCACCGGGCCTGGAAGCCTGCATCGACCAGCACAGCGTCCGGCAGCAGGACTTAAGTGACTTAAGTGACACTGCTCCCCCCAAGAGCAGCCACACCTGTCCACCTGCCGCTTGTGCTCCCAGGGCCGTGTGTCACCTTGCCTTGAATTCCTTGCTGCCAGCCTGCAAGCAGGGGGTCCTCTCCCCCCGTTTCCAAAAGGGAAACTGAGGCACATCGAAGGCAGATGACTTGCCTGTTGCTTGACTTGGCAAATACGGGGCCGCAGCCCGTGAGGCCAGGGAGGAGAGTCTTTGCCGTGCGCCTCCCAAGGAAGCCCCACTCCCTGAGGAGTCTGCACCCCATCGTCTGCGGCAAGAACAGGGTGACCAGCTGCCCTGGTTTGTGAGGGCTGAGGGACTTCCCGGGATGCAGGACTTTCACTTTTTAAATTGGGGCAGTCCTGGGCAGGCTGCATGGCTGGCCACCCGAGGCATGAACACCCGTCGGCACTCCACTGCCTTTTGCGATCCAGGCGGCAGGCAGGGTGGTGGACCACTGTCTTGTGCAGATGCTCGCTCTACTTAGAAATCCTCTGACTCCCCGGCCCTAAATTCGGCACCTACTATGTGGCTGGCCCTGAGTTAGACTCATCCGTCGATGCCTGCTCTGGACTCTCTGCAAAATGATGCCCTGACACTGGAGTTGTTAGCCCTGTGCTGCCTGAGATGGTAGCCACTAGCCACACGCAGCTATTAAAATCCAAAATAACTAACAGTTAAATAAAGCATAAACACCAGTCCTGTTGTGCATGAGCCACATGTGGCCATTTGCTACCGAGTTTGGACAGTGCAGAGTAGAGCACTCCCATCGAACTGTAGAAAGTTCTAGCGGGCAGCACCGGGTTGGATGACCTGAGAGGCAGGATCAAGGGCAGGCTCTAGAATCTGCCTATTGGCTCTGTGACAGTCACTTACCTACTCTGTCAAACGGGGCCACTATCAATGCCTTGCTCGGAGCTGATGTAAGGATGTGATGCTAAGAACAGTACAGCCATATAATAAGTGCTGAAAATATAGACGAAAACAAAACAAACCTTCCCATGGTCAAGTTGTGAGTAGTGTGAAAGCCAGGACTGACCCTGTTTGACCCCATAGTCCGTGCCCTCCACCTCCCAATGCCTCTGTTTATGAAACAGCTGTGCTCCAGGCGCCCAAGGGGCTCAGCTGAGCGTCCGACTTCAGCTCAGGTCATGATCTCATTGTTCACGGGTTCAGGCCCCACACCGGGCTCTGTGCTGACAGCTCAGAACCTGGAACCTGCTTCGGATTCTGTGTCTCCCTCTCTCTCTGCCCCTCCTCCGCTTGCACTCAGTCTGTCTCTCTGTCTCTCTCAAAAAAAATAATAAAAACATTAAACAATTTTTTAAAAAGCAAGAAAGAAACAGTTATGCTGTCCAGACCACGCAAGCAAGAGGCTCTTTGCAGGATCTCGTTTGTTTCACCTTCCCACTGGGCTTGGTGCTGTGAGCCCCATTTACAGATGAGCAAACTGAGGCTCGCTGAGTTGATGTTCATGCAACCGGCCTGGACTCGACCTCAACTCCGTCTGGCAACAAAGCCCGTGTTTTTGGCACCACAGCCCCTGCTCCCAGAGGCCTCCCGGGGAGCCAGGGCCCTAGAGGCCGGCAGCGAGGCCGGGAACTCGCGCACACTGGGTCCTCTTCTGCCAGACTCATTATCGGGGATAATTTTAGGCTCAGTCCCACCCAGGCTCGGGCCTCGGAGGCGAGTCCAGATGCCACAGGTGCCCAGCACGGCCGCGAGGGGGCCGCCTGTTGGAGCCGGGCAGAATCGGCATTCGCCACATTTTTGCGGAGCCCACTCTTTGTCACAGTTAAGCATTTTTCCCTTTTAAAGCACTTTAACACTGCAAGGAACGGAGCCGGGGGAGTCGCAGCTGAGTCACCTAATTTGCCCTTATGGGCTGCAGCTTTCGGCTTCTTAGTTTAGCTATTCGGTTCCTCAGACAATTTCTTTCCTCTCCCGGTGCCAGGGCAAGAAATATTTTGTCCTTTTGAACTGAACCACCCACTGTTTTTCACTTCTCTCGAGCACTCTCCCTTTTTTTAAGGGAGGCTCCGAGGGGGGTGGGTGGGGAGCTTCCGCCCACTAAATTATCCACGAAAACTCCCAAAATAGAAGCTCTCAGCTGGGGTGGGAACCGGCCAGCATATGAGGAAAAAGCGAAAAAGAAGCTGAATCAAAGCAAATAGAAGGCGTCCAGGTGGCCATGGGGAGACTGTAAGACATCTGGGTTGCAGGAGACCTTGAATCACCGGGGAAGCCTTTTATTAGACTCTTCTCCCCAACAGCCTTGTAAATAAGAGACGCAGGTATTTCTGCTGAGACACCACTTACCGGTGCTGCCTGGACAACTGATTCGACGCCAATATTTAGAAGGATTTTTCCTGAGGGCACAATCACCGGCCTTCCTGCTGCATTTAATTTTTTTAATGTTTATTTATTCTTGAGAGAGAAAAAATACAAGTGGGGGAGGGGCCGAGAGAGAGACACAGAATCCGAAGCAGGTTCCAGGCTCCGAGCTGTCAGCACAGAGCCCGACGCGGGGCTCGAACCCACGAACCGCGAGATCGTGACCTGAGCCGAAGTCAGAGGCTTAACCGACTGAGCCACCCAGGTGCCTTGATCCTCCTGCTGCATTAGCCCAATGGTCACCTCCGCCTGTCGGGCACCTTGATCTACAACCCCTTCTTGGCTGACGGACCGCAGCTGAGAATTGGACTGGAGATCCCAAGCACAGAAAGTGGGGCAGACGCAGGTCTGTGAAAACCAGAGTTCCAAGGTTTGTTGTCACCGCCATGTGGACATTTACTGAGCACTTACTATGTGGCAGGGTTGACCTCACTGAATCCTCACCACAACCCTGTGATTAGTATTTTACAGACGGAGAGGCTGCAGCACAGAGAGGTTATGCGGCTCGCTCCAGGCTGCACAGCCACTAGGTGGCAGAGGTGAGATGATTTGAACCCCAAACCACCGGGTTTACTGGAGCCCGTGTTCTTTTTTCTTTTTTTTTTTTTTAAGTTTATTTATTTATTTATTTTGAAAGTGAGAAAGCACGGAAGGGGCAGAATGAAAGGGAGGATCCCAAGCAAGCTCCGTGCTGTCAGCACAGAGCCAGATGCGGGGCTCGAACCCACAAACCAGGGGATCATGACCCGAGCCGAAGTCGGACACTTACCCGACTGAGCCGCCCAGGCGCCCCTTAGAGCCCATGTTCTCACCCGCTGGCGACACTGCCTCTCATTTGCTCTGAGAAACTTCCCCACCACGTACCTATTCACCTACCAGCAGACCCCACGCACCTGGCACTGCTCAGTGGTGGGAATGGGGTGAGGGACACAACGGGGGATGTGGGCTTGGTAAGGGCCCCACAATGCCGAGCGGGCAGCGGTGAACTACAGCAGCAGAGAACTGTCCGCGGGGCCCATGGAATTCTAGAGACCTCCCGGAGGGTGGTCAGTGGGGCTGGGGGAGCTTTGACCAGGCGTCTCTGCTTCCCAGCTGCCTCATCCAGGACGCTGGTGGCTGTCATCCTTAACTCTGTCCCTCCCTCCGCCGCCCCACCTTCCCTCCTAAAGAGTTCTTGAAATCCACCAGCTTCTCCTCCCCCCCCCCCCCCCCCACTGCCAGCCCTGCTGGGGCGCCTCATGTCTCCCCCTCACCCTTTCCTCCATCACCTTCCCTAAACTTCAGAATCTCAAGGGCACAGCCCATGATGACATTCTCCCCTGCTTAAAACCCTCCACTGGTGGGGGGCCGCCTGAGTGGCTCAGTCGGTTAAGCATCCAACTTCAGCTCAGGTCATGATCTCAGGTTCGTGGGTTCGAGCCCCGCGTCGGGCTCTGTGCTGACTGACAGCTCAGAGCCTGGTGCCTGTTTCAGATTCTGTGTCTCCCTCTCTCTCTGACCCTTCCCTGCTCACACTGTCTCTCTCTCAGAAATATAAATAAATAAAAAAATAAATAAAACCCTCCACTGGGATCTAATCACCTTCAGAATAGAGTCCAGAATCCTGTGCGCAGCTTGAAGACCGATAAAATCTTCCCTCCTCACCCCTTCCAGCCTCAGCGCTCACCTCTTACCCCCCTGAACCCATGTTCCCGCCCCCAGAAATGCTCAGAGCCGCAGGTCCTCTGCGTCCCTCCCCCGAGCACACCGCTCTCTCGTCTCCTGTCCCCGTCCCCCTCCCCACCGGGGATGTTCCCCGGCCTCCAGGCCGCCCAGGGGACGTGGGAGGCCGAAGACACTGCATCTCGTGCAGCCGCAGTGCAAGGGCCCCGCAGCACACGCGCTCAGTAACTGCATGAAGGTGACCCCTGTTTTGCCACCGCAGACAGCAGTCACACGGGCTCCCAGATCAGCCAGAAAGTCCATTTCAGAGGCTCCCGGCCTCCCCGGTGGCCTCCCGGCCAGCGTGCCGCGGGGTCCCAGGGTGCCCTGCTCTGTGCCCCGCCGGGTGCCGCAGCGGCGCCCACATGTGGCTTCAGCCCCAGGTCGTAAGAAGCACATGCCTTCCGCCTTGCGCTCTCGGGCCCCTCCCCCTGTGGCCCTGCTGCCATCTTGGAGGGACACTCAAGCAGCCGTCTGGAGGTCCCCGTGGTGAGGAACCGAGGTCCCCTGCCAAGGGCCACACCTTCAGACGAGGTGGCCCCGTCACCCACCTCAGCTGCTCCCGACCCACAGACACGGTGAGATAATTCACACTTGTTTGGTTTTTTTCAAGCCACTAAGTTTGGACGGAACAAAGGCCCAAACACAATGGCCTCCAAGACCCCGGCCTGCCCACCCGTCTGACCCCATGCCCCTCGCTGTCCCCTCCCGGCCTCCCCGGCCTCCCCGGCCCCACCTCATGGCCTTTCTCCTGCCTTCCCCGCTGTGACCCCCAGTGCGGCTTCTGAAGTCCTCTCCGTCCTGGTTCTCAAGTCCCCCTGTGAACACATTCTTCTATGACCCTCATCTCCGAAATCGGCTCCTCAGCCCAAAAGTTCACCCTCACCCCACCGACCTCAACCTCAACACCCTGTTGTACTGCGTCCAGTGTTCACCACGTAACCACAAACTGCATACTCGTCTGTGTATCACAGCCTCGCCTGCCTCCCGCCTGACATAGAAATTCTACCAGGATGGAACTTGGTTTCATTCGCCGCCGTCTCCTCGGCACCCCCGACGAAGCCTGGCTAACCGCTGGGCCTCGGGAAGGTTGGTTGAGTGAATGACAGACTGTGACATTATCTCATCTGTTTGTTTGCGTGGTGATGACTCATGACCCCCCCCCCCCGCCACCCAGACTCGGAGAAGAGAGGCACGGCCCACGTATGTGCGGCTTGGAATGATGTGCCAGTTGCGGCCGCTCAGTAGGTCATCCTATCTCGTGTCTCCTGAGTGACGTCGCGGCTCCGGGCCCTCGCCAAGCCCCCGACGTGCCCGGACTCGCTGCCCCAGCAGCGACTCTGTGGCGTGAAGACTACTATCCTCGTTTTGCAGGTGGGGAAACTGAGGCCCAGAGACCCCAGGTCATCAACTAGGAAGCAGCAGGCAGAGCGTGAACTTGGTCACAGCGGTCGGCTGTAGAGCCACGCGTCTAGACCCTCTCGGTGTTTCTCAATGAAGGGCAGGGACGCACCCCTGCCCGGGGAGGCCCCTCACCCCATCACGCGGCCGAGGAGGTGGACGGGATTCTCCACCGGGGCCGGAAGGGGAGGAGGAGCGGGCGGCGGCTGGACGGCGGGAGAGGCTTTCCCCACTTCCAAGGGATGGAAAGGTTCACCTCATCTGGAAAGAACTCCCCGTTCTGCGGTCGTGGCAAAGAGCAAGGTGTCTTCCCGGCCTGGTTCGTTTCAAAATACATTGTCTTGCTTTTAATAGCCTCCCCATCGTGGAGGTTCTCATGACGGACTGTTCCCAAAATAATACCCAGCACCGCTTTTTCCAGCTCAGAAGTGCTGAATCTTGCTACCTCCCAATCAGCCGCTGGCCGCCGCGGAGGGCCCTGGGAATCCCAGGGTCCCCCAAGCCGAATGTGACCCAACAGGGAGGTTTTCCAAGGCATTTGGAGAGAACCCCGGACATTCCCTGCCAGCTCATCAGGCTGCTGACAGCGAGTTTCCAGGGAGAGCCTGCCCCTCGGCGGGGCTCCCTCCGCCGCTCCAGGATCGCGGAGCCGCGGCAGGAGGCCAAAGGCGGCCCTCGGAATGCCCCGGGCCCTCGGGGCCGGGGAAGATTTTCCTAGAAGCTGGAGAGCTGACGTGGAGTGAGAGGGAATCGGCTTGGCTCGCCGTTCTCCCGCTGCGGGCAGGAGACGGAGAGAAGGAGGGGAAGGCAAGGTCGATCTTGTTTGCATTTTTCTGAGAGCAGAGCGGGCCTTCCGTTTGTTAAAAGGACGGAGGTGCGTTTACCTCGCAGTTTTCTCCTCGTGCTTTACAAAGCAAAGGGGCTGCCTTGCGGCTTTATCTATTTATGCAACAAATATCATCACATACCTGCAACAATCCGGGCGCTGGAGATGCCGCTGTGAGTGCAATGGATACAGATGCTGCCTTTACTGAGCTCCCAGTCCAGCGGGAGAGAGGGAGAGCAAACACATGAATGCAGGTGACACCATCGAGCAGCGATACATGCCGAGAAAGAAACAAAGGGGAGCAGGAAGATAGAGAGGGGGGAAGGGGACAGTTTTAGCCAGATGGTCAGGGAAGGCTTCACTGAGCAGGGGGCACGGAGCAGAGTGAAATATGAGAACTGGTTATGCAGATAGTTGGGAAAGCACCCTGAAGACAGAGGAAATGTCATATGCAAAGGCCCTGAGGCAGTATCCTCTATGGGAGGGAGCCTGCTGTCACTGGAAACACTCATTCCTTCATGCATTTGCCAAGATTTCTGGGTACCTCCCATGTGACCCTGAACTTGTTGCTGGGGACACAGTGGGAAAACGAGATGGACAGTGCATATCTCCACCCAGTGGGGGGGGGGCCAGAGAGGTCAACGCACATTACAAAGCAGGGTGCTAGTGCTGCTATGGGAGAGGCCTGGGGAGCTCTTGTGGGAGAGCCATGTAACTTGGTCATGTTCACCTTCACGAACAGTGTCCTCTAAATGGTGTCAGTAAAAACAATCACGAAAATGTATTATTTAGTTCTTTGCTCTATTCCAAGTGTTTGACACGTATGAACTCATCTAATCCTTACAACCTTTGAAAGAAGTTGGAATACTTTCCCTTTTCAAACAAGGTTAAATGACTTACCCTAGGTCACCTGGTGGAAGGGCCTGGAATCAAAGCCTTAAATTTTTTTAAATACTTTTTAAATGTTTAATGTTTGTTCATTTTTGAGAGAGACAGAGACAGGGTGCAAGCCGAGGTGGGGAAGGAGGCAGAGAGGGAGACACAGAATCCAAAACAGGCTCCAGGCTCTGAGCTATCAGCACAAAGCCCGACACGGGGCTCGAACTCACAAACCAAACAGTGACATCATCATGACCTGAGCTGAATTCGGAAGTTCAGAAGCTCAACCACTCAACCCACTGAGCCCCCCCGGCACCCCAGACCCTTAAAGAGACAGGCCATACTCTCCACTTCCCCTTCTTTGCTTCCTGCTAAAATGGGGACTTGACGGTAGGAGCTCAAGCAGCCCTTTTGGGGCCATGAGGCAGAAACTGCATTAACGAAGACAAAGGTGCCAGCTAGAAGGAGCGCAGGTCCCTACGCATCCTGGGGCCTCCACATCAACCCTGGATCTCCTAACCAGGTTCTTTTGTAAGAGAAAAAGAAATACTCAACCTGTTTAGCCCACTGCTCTTTGGGGATCTTCAGCATAACAACTAAACTTGTCCTCACCGACATGGATTTTATTTTGAGAGTACAAAGATATCGAGTACAGAGGCTTTGGGTAACGGAGTCACGTATGCACTTCAGAAAGAAGAGCAGAAGCAGGGTTGGTTAAGAGTCACACTCCGGAGCCAGCTGGCCCAGGTGTAAACTCTAGCACTGCCTCTCCGTAACTCTGCGGCCTTCAGCGAGTTACTTAACTGCTCTGTGCCTCTATCTCCCCATCCACACAGTGGGGGCAGTACCACCCAACTAGAGAACTGCTGTGTGGAAAGGTGTTTAAAGCAGCACCTGAAGGCGGCTTAAGGTCCGAAAAGCTGGCTCGAGAGCCAGAAAAGCACGTTGCAACTTGCCTCGCCCCGCGGGCGCCGATGGGTGCCTGGGAGCCCAGAGAGAGGTCTGCAGCCGGCCCCAAGCTTCATTGGCAGGCGAGGGAAATGCTCCATGAGGGAGAACACTTGCATGGGGCCGGAACCAGGACTGGAGCCCCCCGGGCCCCGGGGGTGGGGTGGGGTGCAGACCAGGCCACGTTGCAGAAAGCCGGCCCGGCTCTCTCCAGCCCAGGGAGCCACGCCTGGGAGCCTCTTGCGGAAACGGAGCAGGCCCCCCCTCCAGGAGGAGCATGCCCCCCTTCCCCGCCCCTGCCCCTGTCTCCCTGCCCCCCCATGGGCTCCCTAGAAGATAAGAAACCCAAGCTTCCTGAGGATATGCTCTGAACCCTCCCGCTGCCTCCTCCGGCCTTGTCAAAATATTTCTTTGTGGAGCCATCCCTGTTTTTCCATTAATAAAAGTATTTTTGGGCTCCTGGCAACAATGAGTGAGTGTTACAAAAGAGGCTGGGCCTTCCAAGGTAAACATGGCTCATCCCAGCCCTGGCTGGTGGCTCTGGGCCACTGAGCAGAGGAGCTGCTGTTCTTATGCTGGGGCTCTCTGCCTTCCGAGCCGCCATCGGCTCCAGGGGGAGCAGGCTCGGGGGGCTGTCCGCCTCTGTAGGGGAGACAGAGCCTCGCCCCGGAGCCCTGATGCAAAGCACGCCACATCCACTTCTGTGAGAGGCTGGCAGGGTCCAAACTACTCTGTCGGGGGGGGGCGCCTGGGTGGCTCAGTCGGTTAAGCGTCCGACTTTCGCTTGGGTCATGATCTCGCGGTTCGTGGGTTCGAGCCCCGCGTCAGGCTCTGTGCTGACTGCCAGCTCGGAGCCTGGAGCCTGTTTCAGTCTGTGACTCCCTCTCTGTCTGACCCTCCCCTGCTCACGCTGTCTCTCTCTCTCTCTCCTAGAAATAAAAAACAAAACAAAAAAAACCTGATGGATCGCCATCAGACCAACAGCTGGCTGGGCAGAGGTTGGGGGGCAGGGCACCATCCATCGCAAAAGGCAAGGGAGACCTTCTGTATTGACGGCTTGAACTGTACACTTAAAACATTTCACCGTATATAAATTATAATTTAGTAAAGCTGACCTTAAAAAAAAAACCCACCATCTTTTTGACTCAGAAAGCTGTTCTGCTCATTCTACAAGTTCTTTGGTCTAAGCCAGGGGTTGACAAACTATCACCAAATATGGCCCCTGGCCTGGTTTTATAAATACAGTTTTACTGGGATGCAGACATGCACATTTGTTTATGGGTTGTCTATGGCGGCTTTCATGATCAAATGGCAGAGTGGTACAGGGGGCTTGCATCAGAGACCAAATGGCCTGCAAAGCCGAAAATATCTTCTACCTGGCCTCTCACAAAGTGTGTTAACCCAACTCTACATGCATCTGTTTTCAGAACCGAATGCACCCAACTTCCCAAACTTTTAATCCAAAAATCGCTACAGTCCCCACCTCACCTGGGTGCAACTTCTCCCCAAAATGGCAGGCAGATGTGGGAAGATCCAAGTCCTCTGGAAGATCTCTTAATTTGCCCCATTTGGGAACCATTTGACATTTCTTTAGAAGCGCCTTCTGCAGCCCAGGCTTTAATGTCTGGGCACTTGAGCTGATGAGTCAAGAAGGGGTCCTGACACAGAACCCGGCCCGATGCAGCAGGAGGGAGCAGTGCTGGCCCTGCTTGGGAACTGTTTATATTCCAGGAATTATGTTTATCTTCCATCCCTCTTTCCTCCCCTCCTCCCCTCCTCCCTTCCCTCCTCTCTCCCTCCTTCCATCATGCTTTTCTTCCTTCCTTCTGCAAAGACATTTCTGTCTACTGAGTTGGACACATGGGCCAGAGTCTCTCAAAGTAATTCTTTTTCACGGCACTGACTCAGCCTGGACTCGGGCAGGCAGCATAAAGTTGCACTGTAATCAGCTGTAGGAGAGAACATCATTAAAACCCAAAATGGGAGCTGTAAGCAAAAGGCTGGGGGGGGGGGGCGCTGCCTACTGCTGGGGGCGGGGGGTTGCCTACCGCTGGCCTCTCCCCTCACACCTGAAGCCAGAGCACGGAACGCAGGAGACAATCTCAAGGTCCCAGCTCTAAACAGTCCTGTACCCCCAGGTGGAGGGGCCTAGGGGTGGAAGAGACCTTGGCCTGCTGGGGGGGGGGTTCTTCTTGCAGGAAGGTCCCTCTAAATACTCATCGGCTTTGCCCTGGTCCCTAACGTCCCTCTAAATACTCATTGGCTTTGCCCTCTTCTGGAACAAGTACTCCAATTCTTTTTTTTTTTTTTAATGTTTTATTTATTTCTAGGAGAGAGAGAGAGAGACAGCGTGAGCAGGGGAGGGTCAGAGAGAGAGGGAGTGACAGACTCTGAAACAGGCTCCAGGCTCTGAGCTGGCAGTCAGCACAGAGCCCGACGCGGGGCTCGAACCACGAACCGTGAGATCATGACCTGAGCGAAAGTCGGACGCTTAACCGACTAAGCCACCCAGGCGCCCCCAAGTACTCCAATTCTTAATCGGGGATCAAACCTTTCCGACTCTCAGCTCATGTGGTTCAGGAGGGGCTGACTCTCCCCCCACCTCTTGGGACCCACATGGGACCCAGGTCCGGGCCATCAGCACTCAGGGTGATTGGCTCAGGCTCCTAGGAGCAGGCCCAGGACTTTAGTTTGAACTGTTAGAAAAGAGAATCTCACTCACACATCCCTTTTCTCCTTCCTCCCGAGATAGAAGGATATTTGCCTGGAATTGTGATCGGCCATCTTGATGCTTTGCACTCCATACAGCAAGATGTCCGAGAACGTGGGCAACACGGAGCCAGGCCAAGAGACTGAAAGAGATTAAGTGCCGCTGACAAATTTGACCCCTGAATCCAGCCACGCCCGAAGCCAGAGGAAAGCTCATTGGCTTCTCACTTCTCCGCAAATGTTTCTTTTTCACTTAAGCCACTTGGAATTAGGTCCTCTGTCACTTGCAACATCTCCTATTTCTTCCACAGGAGCTTGAAACCTGGGAACGGTGCTCCCGAGAATGACAAGGGCAGAGTAAGGGGAATGCAGAGCAATGGAGCCGAGCTTTGATCATGCAGTTCCTGAAACCCACCCTCCTGCTGAAGTTCCTGATGATGAGATTGCACACTTCCTCTTCAGGAAGTTAGTTTGAGTCAGGATTTGCATTCTTGTGGCCAAAGGTGTCCCCAGAGCCACACTCCGTTTTCTCACGTGTAACCCGGAGACGATCACACCACTGTCCAACAGCAGCCGTGAGGAACAGGGCCTAGTGTAAGGGCTCCGGCCCACAGCCCACAAAGTAGAGGGTCTGCAGATGGTTCCCTTCAGTTCTCTGACTTGCCTTCTTCCCCTTCCCCCCCCCCCCACCGCTGGCCCCATGAAGGCGGGCCGGTGGCCATGTCATTACTCACTCTGCCGGGTAGGGATGGGACCCTCCGCGAGCGCTGGTTCCTCATTTGGAATCAAGGACCACACAACAAGGGCAGAGGCCAGGAGACACCCAGAGCCGGGACGTCACCCAGACCCCAGGCAGCGCCTGTGGTTCCCCCTCCTCCCGACGAAACTGCCCCGCAAACCTCTCTCCGTGGCAGTTCCAACCCCTCCCGCGGCCTCACGTGCCCACTTGGAAGGCCTCATCCGCAGCTGACAGTTGACCATGTGGAGGCAAGATGGCGCACTCCCCGTGCGCTGCCGTCAAGGGGGCAGAAGCTGGCATGTCTCAGAGCAGAGTTTAAAAGCATTTGCTCTTCAAACCCTTTTCTTCATTCCACCCGATAAGCATCTTGATTCCCCGTGGCAGGCGCAGCGGTCAAAGGGCGCTATCGAGCAGAAAGATCTTGAACATTTACTTCCAATCCCAAGGGGGGCTTTCTACTGTGCTTGCCGTAAATCTACATAATCCGCTCTTCCAGGGAACCGTCATTGCGAAGCAGCGCCTGCCTTGCCGTCTGCAAAGGAGATGTCCACACACACACATACACTGCTGGCCGTGGACACTCTGTGTGCACACACAGCACCTGCCCTCCATCCCGTCCCGCCCGTGACAATGAAGACATGCATGTCTGCTGAAACCCGGGGTGAGGGGGGGGAGTGAGCGCCTTGAGCAGGGACCCACGACAGAACGAGTCCGCCCTTGACTACTAGGTACCGTTGGTGTCCCTGGGGACCGTCTCACCGATGTTGTCAGGAACTAGATTCTCCAAAAGACAGAGGACAGCAAGGTTCTTGGGGACCAGAGGCATGTGAGCTCGTGCGTCGGGCGCCGCCGGAAAAATAAAATGTGAAATAACCAAATGTCCTTTGGTAAACAAACAAAAAAGGGGGAAGAGGGAGGCGTTAGGTGACTGAGGCCTAAGGTAGTCGGCACACGGAACTCCCCTGACCCCTGCGACTGGTTCGGGGACAAGCACGTGAGCCTGTCGGGCCAGCGTCACACCAGCTGGGCTCTGGACAACGCGCTCTTTCCTGCTGGGAAGGAAGGTGTGAGGATGTGGCCACCATGGCAGCAGGAGGGGCCAGCCGGCGTACTGTCAGTGCCGCGAAAGCAGAGCCGTGACAGTGACAGAGAAGCCCCATCCGAGTCCCCCCGTTTGAGCCCCTTTATCCATCTAAGTCTGTAGTCTGGCCTTTTCAGTAAGAAACTCCCTCTTTTTGCTTAGATCAGTTTGTAAGGTTGCTCAGGGCATAGGTGAGCTTTGAATTTCAGGCAAACAATGAATTTTTTAGCATAAGTATTTCCCACGCAGTATTTGGGACATACTTATGCTTTAAAAATTTCATTCATGGTTTATCTGAACTTCAAATCTGATTGAGTGTCCTGTGTTTTATCTGGCAATACTCCTGGTCTGGACCAGGCTAGCTGAACCCAAGAGGTGAGCCAGGCTATAATACCCAGTGCACACCTTTCAGTAAAGCCCTCAGACATACCCTCTGGCCCCACCCCCGCAGGCCAGCCTGATGGCCACCGCTACCCCACTGCCCTTCTTCACACTATGGTTTCCCCTGTTACCAAGGACAGCACCTGTGACATAAAGACCCGTCCCCACAGGTGCCTGGGTGGCTCGTTCCGTGAAGCCTCTGACTCTTGATTTTGGCTCAGGTCATGATCTCGTGGTTCGTGAGTTCAAGCCCCACATCGGGCTCTTCGAGGACCGTGCAGAGCCTGCTTGGGATTCTTTCTCTCCCCCTCTCTCTCTGTTCCTCCCCCACTTGTGCACTCTGTCTCTCTCTCTCAAAACAATAAACTTAAATTTTTTTTTCAAAAGTAAAAGACCCATCGCCAACCTCCCACGTGGAAACACCTACCAGACATCGAAGGCCGTCCTGACACCCTCTTACTTCCTTCTTACGGCATTGCTCTACGGGGCTGGCAAACTGCAGTCCTCAGTTTATAAACAAGTAAACTGAGGCTCACAGTTCCGGTGACTCTCATGGGTCACCCAGCTAATAAGCGGCGTACAGCCGTGTTTCACACCAAGCCCGGGTCTCGGGAGCCACGCTTCCAAGCAGGGGGGCCTAAGGAAGGAGCTGGTCCCCAAGGATCCTTCAAAGGAAGCCCTTGCGGCCGCTCTCTGGATGCAGGGAAGCAGGAGACCCCGGGGGAGGCTGAGTCGCCGGGGCTAGATCAGCAGAAAACCTAGAAGGCTCCTTTCCTGTGGGACTCCGAGGTCCTGGGCGCGGAGAAAGGGTGAGGACACCTAACGAGCCGTCCTCAGACGGGCAGCTGGGCCACAGCGGGTAGGAGCCAGCTTCCAGCATGTTCCGCCCCCACCTTCCCGGCCCCTTTCCTCAAGAGCTCCTCACTTTCAACTTTGCTTTTGCTTTTTTTTTTCTCTTTTTCTCTCTCTGTTGTTACCACTTAACAAACAAATAAAGCAAACCAACAAAGCAAACATCTGGAAAGCTTTGTGGAAAATGGCATCATGCTCTGAGGACCCACCCTCCCCCGAGTCAGAACACAAATGCCCACGGGATTCGCAACTGGCCCCCAAATGCTCCCAGAGGAGAGAGTCAGGCCGCTCTGTTCTCCCACCAAGGCCCTGTCGTCGCCCGGGGTCGCGTCCTTCCAAAATCACCACCACCTCCAGGGGGTGGCTCCTAGGTCCCCCACCCCCACCCCGTCCGCGAGCAAGTGGCCCGCAGGCTGGTGGCCGCCCCGCCCGCCGCCCAGCGCATCTCCTTCCCCGGCCTCTCCCGCTCTCGGCTCTTTCCCACTCTGCAGTCCCCACCCAGGCTCCGGCAGGCCACCCGCCTCCTGGCCCACACGACAGCCTCCTGCACCATCACCTTAGCTCGCCTCTCTCCCCACCACTACCAAAGGTCTCTTCCCAAAGAACAGCTTAGACTACCACCTTCCTCGCTCCACTACCTTCCTTGGCTCCCATGGCCTCCAGAAATAAGTACAAGCTTCCTCCCTGCAGCGTTAAGCCTTCCCGTGATGGGCGCCGGTGCTTTGGGTTTCCAGCTTCTTTCTCTTCTTTCAAGAACTCATCTGTCCGTTTTCCTGGGGGTCGGGGAGGAGTCACAATCTCCCCCTTTGAATCACGTGGTGTGGGACTGCCCTCCATCCCGGGTCGAGCAGGAGACAGAAGAGTGGGTTCAGGACGGGCCACGTGGGCCAGGCCAGGCCAGCCACATCTACCCCAGCGCCCTGGCTGGAACTACTGATGTGTCTATCTCTCTCTGTCTCTCTATCTCTCTGTCTCTCCCTCAGTGTTGTGAGGCCTAGAAGATGCGTTCCAAGAGCTGCTAAGGGCCATCTTGCTCCCCCCTCCGCCCCCCCCACGAGGGGGAGAGCAGCCCTGTGAGACCAAGAGAGAAGCGGTCTTTAAAATACCTTTAAGCTCCTGGATACAGCTGTGCCTGAAGCCAGAGCAGCCTAGGTTTATCTGTCTTAGATCTGAACGAGTTTGACGTAAGTCTGTGTCGCTGGCAACTCAACACTATGGCTCCAACTTCCTTTGCTGTGTCCCCACGTTTCTCTGCCGGTCTCTACGCTTCTGAGAAACTGCCTCACGAACAATTAGCGGAATCAAGCCCATGCTCTGCCTCTGCGCCTTTGGTCCTGCTGCTTCCTTGACTGAAATGCCCTTGACAATCACCGAAATGCCCTTGACATTCACCGGGGCGTCTCCTCCATGAGAATCACGCGTCCGCCTCTCCCTTGCTTTCTGCCGCGCTCAGGGAACCTTTCCGGGCTCTCAAAGAATCTATCACCCACCCCTGAATGCCGGTCCCTTGAGCCCTTCCTGTCCCCTCTGAGACAGAGGCTTAGATGACAAGGACTCATCCTTCTTCAGCTCTTTTTCTTTTTTTTTTTAATTTCTTTTTTAATGTTTTTTATTTATTTCTAGGAGAGAGAGAGAGAGAGAGAGACAGCATGAGCAGGGGAGGGTCAGAGAGAGAGGGAGTCACAGACTGAAACAGGCTCCAGGCTCTGAGCTGGCAGTCAGCACAGAGCCCGACGCGGGGCCCGAACCCACGAACCGCGAGATCATGACCTAAGCGAAAGTCAGACGCTTAGCCAACTAAGTCACCCGGGCGCCCCCTTCTTCAGCTCTTTCTGAGCACAGCAGGCGACACAGAACAGGGGCTCAGTGAAGTATTTTGCACTCGTGGCCACCTGGCAAAAGCGTCCCAGGAGTCACTCGCCGAAGCCTTGATCTTGTGACAGACCTTCTGCCCACCAGGCATCCGTTAGCCCGTCTTTTTGCACCAGCGCCCAGTTTTCCTCTGGGGAACCCCCCCCTCCCGCCCAGCTCCATTCTCATTCTTGTGTCCTATGCAGAGCTCACCTACCTCCCCAGCTTCTACACTGGCACGTGACCCAGAGCCAGCCCACCTCCCAGCCGCAGATTGTCCCAGGGTCAGATGTGTGGCCAACCAATGAGATCCATACCTAGAACCTCTCTACCAGAGCCCATGAGAAGGAGATATACTCTGTCGGCCAGGACTGGAAAATAGTGGAACGTGATCCTGGGTCGCTGGGGACGTCAGGTAGAGGGGTTCTGCCTTAGAAAGAAGCAAACATAAAGGCAAAACAGAGCCAGGGATAGAGGCAGATGCCCAATACCAATTTCATCCTTGATCCCACCATGCCTGAAGCCGGCCCTGGCTTTTGACTTATAGGAGCCAATAAATTCCCGATCAACTGGGCTTCTGTCACTCACAGCCATGAGTCCTAGCTGATGCAACTTCCAGGTTTTCTCTCCATTATTAGGCTTCACCCAGAGCCCAGGCAGTCCATAAATACTTAGCCACTGATTAACTGAGTTCAGGACTGTCCCCTGTCACGACCCCTCTCCCTCCATGGCATATTCCCAGCTCTTAATCCAGCTGGGGTCCACCCATCCCTCAACTCTCAGCTGAAGTACGATTCCCAGGAAGATCTTTCTTAACAGAGCCAGAAAGTAATTAGGCTCCCCGGGCCTCACAAAGCCCCAGGCTTTTCTCATGTACCACTTGTCACCTAGCACTTCCCAGGCCATTGCCTAATTGTTGGCAAAAGTAATTCTTCTATGACGGACTCCCCCCAAAACTACAAATGCCACCAGGTCAGACACTGTCTCATTTGCCATTGTATTCTCAGAGCCGGCACTGAGCCTGGCACACAGTAAGGGCTCCGTAAACGGGCCCTGCTCCAGCAAACGCACTGACACCACTCAGGAATCTAGCAAAAGACTGTGTGTGTCAGGGCGCCCGGGGGGCTCAGTCAGCTAAGCATCCGACTCTCGATCTCAGCTCAGGTCTTGATCTCGGGGTCGTGGTTTCAAGCCCCGTGTTGGGCTCCATGCTGGACATGAAGCCTACTTAAAAACACACATGTTTCTCAACTTAAATAAAGATGGGGAGGGGCACCTCGGGGGGCTCAGTCGGTTAAGTGTCTAACTTCGGCTCAGGTCATGATCTCATGGCTCGTGAGTCTGAGCCCCGCATCAGGCTCTGTGCTGACGGCTCAGAGCCTGGAGCTGCTTCAGATTCTGTGTCCCTCTCTTTCCCTGCCCCTCCCCCACTCATTCTCGCCTGCTCTCTCTTTCAAGAATAAATAAACATTAAAAAAAAAAAAAAAAAAGAGGACGAGACCACATCTCTTATTAGTACCTAGTCCCTTGAAGAAGGGTTCCCAGAAGATCTGGGCTTGCGGAGGCTGGGAGAGAAACTGCCTCTTTGTTTGTGCAAGTCTGCAGGGGTATTTAGCGTATTGAACTTGATCAGAAAGCCCAACACAATTTGTGATTCATTACTGGGGACCCTAGCCACGCCCTGAAGCAAATGTCAAATTTCACACATTTAATGAACTCCATACTTGAAATATGTGGCCTGTAAAATCTGATTTACACCACTGTTAAAATCCTTGGTGCCTCAAAAGGAATGTGAAAAGTATATATTTGTGCACAGAGAAAGGGCCCCCCCTTTTTTTAAGACACTAATTCACTCCGAGGCATATAAACGTCCCCTAAAGCATTACTTCGATTGCAATATTTCTTTCAGCACCTTCAATTTCCTTAGCAACTTTTGAGAAGAGTGGCTGTGTTAGGTCACACGCGAGTGAAAAGGTGCCACCATGTAATTGTCAGCTCTCTGGAAGGTAAGCGGAGTTGACGGCTGAGCTGGGGACAGCCCTCAGCAGGCAGAGCCCCGCTTACCTGGCCCTGTAATTAAACCTGCCTAAAGTCAACAGCGGTGCCTGGGAAGATGATGGTGTTTTCCAGTTCAGCCACAATCCTTATTTACTAGGTACTCCCACCTGGCGTTTCTTTCCTCTCCAGGTTGCACCCTGGCTTCGGCACATTGCAGGTACGTTCAATATCTATGACAGCGGAGCTCCCTGGGGGGAGGGGGCAGAGGGGACAGATGGCTCCCTGGCACAGTGACAACCCAACCAACCTTCACAGACACCTTGTGGGCCGAAAAGGACACCGGGCCCCGTCTTCAAGCTTTAGGCCCCAGAGAATTCTGTCCGAGGGAAGCCACGACCCTAGAGAGAGGATCGAACCCTGGAAGGCCACTCCGGGACCCCTGACTTCAGGAAGAGCAGAGGTCAAATCTGACTGGTCCTTACCCACCCCGCCTCCTGCCAGCGATTGGCTTAGGAGTGGGCGTGCATCCCAGTCGTGACCAATGAGGTGAAAGAGGGAATTGCAGGGAAGGTTTTCAAACTGATCAAAAGAGATGGGCCAGAAGAGATGCCCTCGGTCTTTTCTAAAGTCGCCCCAGTGCGAACTCAGTGCCTTCCTTTGGTGGAACAGGAACAGAAGCCTGGAGAGGTGAGGCCTTGAACTGGGGGTTCAGCGGCTAAGCCAACAGCACCACCCCAGGGGACATGAGTCTTTCTTTGACCACCAAGCATCCCTTTGCCCTTTCTTCTTGGGCACACAGAATGGTCCCTTTGGAGAATTACCTCTTCCCCGTGGCAGGCAGTCTGGAGAAACTGTTGAGTGTCAAAATCCCCTGTCGTGAGAACCAAGCTGAGCTCACTGAGATTCTCCCACCAGGACTTTGACTTTTGAGTGAGGCAAGTAAGGGGAGTGGCGGGGGGCACGGGGGGTGGCGGTGCAGCTGGAAGCGATAAAACAAGCTGCAGTGACCTGTCTGGAGGTGGGCTAGCTCCTGCTACTGCGCCTCCAGCGTGTCCTGGTTCCTGTTGGTTTCAAGCTGAAGGGCCAGTCAGCAAGCTGCTCCTAATCCTGGCAATAAATCGCCTCTTTCTTTCCCGCTTCACGTTGCCAGTGCTGACTTCAGCTGTGTGCAAGCACAGAGCTGTCACCGCTACAGAATGGCTTTCTGTGTCGAGGCGCCCATGCCATGCATTTCCCACTCGTTACATTTATTTCTCCCAACACGTATTATCGGTTAGGCACGGGGCGTACACACACACACACACACACACACACACACACACACACACACACAGACCATGTCCATTTCATAGATGCAGCCGCAGCCTCTCGGGCTCAGAGTGCAACGTCTGCCCGGCTTTCTGTGGTTAACAAGTTGCCGGGGCTGGAATGTTCGCGTCTCTTGCTCTCCTTATCTGTCAGAGGAGTTTAGTTTCACTTCACCCACATGGTTACGAGGACTCAGCAAGATAATGTAAGTGGAAGTGACTAGAACACGGAACACATACCCCCATTTGGAAGCCACATGGCTCTCAGAAATCTCTTGTGAGAGGTATTTCCTGAGCCCCAGGGGGATTCTTGCAAGACTTAGGAGAGCTTTCTCATGGATTGATCCAGCTACCAAAAGCCACAGCCCTGGAGGGGGAGAAAGAAATCATCATACCTGGGGGCACTGTGGTCTGGGGTATGAGCCACTTCCCCAGCCTCTCTGGCTATGGGAGTCCACAAGCCAGGGATCTGGAGTCTCTCAACATTACACACAGTGGGTCCGCTCTCTAAACTGACCTGAAAAGGTCAGATGACAATGAGCTCTGGCATGACAGAGACAGGCCCCGGGGGGTAAACAGATGCCTTCCTGTGAGACAGTACTCACTTCCTGCCACTTATCAGCACCAGCTGCCATTACTCTTCTGTTCCTCAGTACACTGAGCCCTTTCTGCCACAGGGCATTTGCACGTGCAATTTCCTCCGCCCTGAAGGCCCCTTCCTCACATCGATGGATGCTGGCTCCCTTTCGTCTTTCAGACTGAAGCTCAAACTCCACCTATTCAAGGACACACCCTGCCTGGCAGTCAAGTGTAAAATAGCCACACACACTGTCCACCTCACTCTGGTCTGTCTCCCTAACATCATCCTGATTTAAATCCGTTATGGTATCCATCACTGTGAAAGAGAGTTACCTGGTTCATTTCCTTCATTTGTTCCTCCCACCTTTACTGAACACCTACTACGTGCCACCTCTCTCTAGGTTTCCAGAACAGCAAATGAGCCCAAGCCCTGCCCTCACAGAGCATACATTTCCATGGGGGGCGGGCCAGGGGGTCGCTCTAATAGTGCTAAGTAGCTGAGAACAATTATGGCTGGGGGGTGACGCGGCTGCAACACTAGATGGGACGGTCCGGGAAGGGCTCTCGAAGAAGGGACTTCTGAGCAGGGTCATGAATGTCACACCCGCGGTGCCCAGATGCTGCCTGGCACCCAGGAGGCGCTCGACAAATACACAAGACATGGACGTCGAACGGTGCCTCCAGACAGTCCAGGCCTCCCTTCCCCGGGTGACGACATCCTGGCAGTGACTCACGGCTCATGGCCTCTGCCCCATCCCGGGGCTGACTCTGCTCATGATGAGAAGGAGGGAACAGCCACGATGACAGCAGCTAGAGAATGTGGCAGCTCCCTGGGGACTCCCGTCAAGGGACAGAGGTGAGGAGGGTCCCCGGGATGACAAGACTCACATCGATGGGGCTTTCGTTCATCACCTCCGCTGGCATTTCTCAGCCTCTCGTGACATGCCGTGAAGGAGCAGAGCTTGCTGGAGAGACGGGACGCTGGTGGCTTTTACCGGACGCCTGGAAGCTGAGGGTTGAGCGGATTAGAGCACAAAAGAGGCAGCTGCCTCTCAGACAGCAGAGCCGGGTTCCCACCCTGGCCCCACCTATCTGTCATCAGGGGGCTGTACGACCTTGAGCCAGATCTTAAAACCTTGCTTGTCCGAAAGACACCAACGGTGAACCTCTGCGAAAAGATTCTGGGGGGCCCCCGGGCGGCTCAGTCGGCTAAGCGTCCGACTTCGGCTCAGGGCATGATCCCACGGTTCTGTGGGTTCGAGCCCCGCGTCGGGCTCTGTGCTGACAGCTCAGAGCCTGGAGCCTGTTTCAGATTCTGTGTCTCCCTGTCTCTCTGACCCTCCCTTGCTCATGCTCGCTCTCTCGCTCTCTCTCTCTCAGAAAGAAATAAAAAACATTAAAAAAAAAAAAAGATTCTGGGGGCGCCTGGGCAGCTGTCAGTTGAGCATCCAATTTTCACTCAGGTTACGATCTCACAGTCTGTGAGTTTGAGCCTCGCATCGGGCTCACTGCTGTCAGCTGGTCAGCAAAGAATCCACTTTGGATACTCTGTCCCTCCTTCTCTCTCTCTCTCTCTCTCTCTCTCTCTCTCTCTCTCTCCCCCTCAAAAGACAAAAATAAAAAAAAACATTAAACATTTATTTTAAAAGAATCAGTATATAAAAGCACGATGTGTGGAGCCAGAGATGCTGCTGGCCCCAGACTCCACCAACCAGACTAAGAAATGATGTCGTGCAAATTGGAACCACAATGAGATCCCACGACTCGCCTCCAAAGGGGCTAGAATTAGAAACATTGGCAACAAAGAGTATGACAGGACAATATGCCACCATACATCTGTATCCAGAACATATAAAGAGCTCTCAGAAGTCAACAACAAGAAAACAATGTAACATTTTAAACTGGGCAAGGCATGAACGCCTCACCAAGGACGCGGGCAGCAAACAGGCAGAGGCAGAGACGTTCGATGCCGTCAGCCACCAGGAACACACGCTGAAGTCCGCGCAGGGGTGCAGCTGCTCGGATGGCTAAGGCAAAACCACGGCCATCAGCAAGTGGTGACAAAGGGGTGGGGTAGCTCTGGGCCCCTCCTGGGGCCGCGCAGGGGCAGAACCATAGGGCCAAGATACGGGCAGGTTTTTTGGAAACAGAGTTGCTGAGGTATGTTACATGTTACACAGTTGACTGTTCCAAGCTAGGTTGAACAGGATTTAGCGTATTTATAGTTGTACAACCCTGTGTCTAATTCTAGAACATTTTCACCCCTCCAAAACAGAAGCTTTCTACTGATGAGCAGTCACCCCTGTGTACCCCTCAGCTTCCCCAGCGCTTGGGGACCGTGAATCTGCCCTCTATCTCTAGAGGTGTGCCTCTTCGGGACACTGTGTAGACACAGAGCCCTACTGCATGTGGCCTGTCGTATCTGGCTTCTTGCACTGAGCACCACGTTTTGTTTTATTTTTTAATTTTTTTAATGTTTTATTTATTTCTGAGAGAGAGACAGCGTGAACAAGGGAGGGTCAGAGAGAGAGGGAGACACAGAATCTGAAGCAGGCTCCAGGCTCTGAGCTGTCAGCACAGAGCCCGACGCGGGGCTCGAACCCACGAACCTCAAGGTCATGACCTGAGCCGAAGTTGGACGTTTAACCCACTGAGCCACCCAGACTCCCTGGGCACCACGTTTTCAAGGTCAGCCACGCCGCCACACCACAGCAGTGCCTCACTCCTTCTCGTGGCAGAATCCCATTCCGTTGTACGGTTCTGCCACACCCTCTTCGTTTGCTCCTCAAGTGCGAGACCTTTCCAGTTTGTGGCCATTGTGAACGGCACTGCCGTGCGGGCCGACCCACTTCTCAGCTGCCCGGTGAGGCTGATGAGGTGATGAGGTGTAGGTGGGAAAGCACTTTGCACGTGTCCAATACCACAAGAAGGCAAGGCCCACTTTTTTCAGTCAGGTTCTGGAATCTTCCAGAGCCCACTCTTAAAACTCAATGATGGGAAGCCAGGGTGGCTCAGTTGGTTGAGTGTCCAACCTTGGCTCAGGTCATGATCTCACCCCTGCTGGGTTCGAGCCCCGCGTCGGGCTCTGTGCTGATGCCTCAGACCTGGAACCTGCTTTGGATTCTGTGTCGCCCTCTCTCTCTCTGCCCCATCCACTGCTTGTGCTCTGTTTCTCCCTCTCAAAAATAAATAAACAACAACAACAATCTCAATGACTCAATGCCACTGAATTAGACATTCAAAAATGGTTGAAATGGTAAATTTTGTTATGTGTATTTTCCCACAATAAAAATTAAAAAACAAAACAAAACAAAAAAACCTCTCAGTGTTTACCGGGCCCTAACCATGGGCCTGGCCCGGGCTGGCTAAGGATGAAACCGGAAGTCGGTGCCTCCCACGATGTCCCTCTGCCTGAAGGGCTGGGCCCGTGGAGAAGCCCGGGCTGCGTGGGCACCCGCCACCCTCCCCATCACATTGCTCAGGCTTTGTGGTTTATTTTTGAAAACTCAAGCAAAATTTGTCTTTTTTTTTTTTAATGTTTATTTTTGAGAGAGAGAGAGTGTAAGTGGGGAGGGGCAGACAGAGAGGGAGACACAGAATCTGAAGCAGCCTCCAGGCTCCGAGCTGTCAGCACAGAGCCCGACGCCGGGCTTGAACCCACGAGCCGCCAGATCATGACCTGAGCCAAAGTCGGACGCTTAACCGACTGAGCCACCCAGGCGCCCCTAAATGTATGTATTTAAATTCAAGCTAGTTAACATACTGCATAGAATTGATTTCAGGAGTAGAACACNGAGGGTCAGAGAGAGAGGGAGACACAGAATCTGAAGCAGGCTCCAGGCTCTGAGCTGTCAGCACAGAGCCCGACGCGGGGCTCGAACCCACGAACCTCAAGGTCATGACCTGAGCCGAAGTTGGACGTTTAACCCACTGAGCCACCCAGACTCCCTGGGCACCACGTTTTCAAGGCCAGCCACGCCGCCACACCACAGCAGTGCCTCACTCCTTCTCGTGGCAGAATCCCATTCCGTTGTACGGTTCTGCCACACCCTCTTCGTTTGCTCCTCAAGTGCGAGACCTTTCCAGTTTGTGGCCATTGTGAACGGCACTGCCGTGCGGGCCGACCCACTTCTCAGCTGCCCGGTGAGGCTGATGAGGTGATGAGGTGTAGGTGGGAAAGCACTTTGCACGTGTCCAATACCACAAGAAGGCAAGGCCCACTTTTTTCAGTCAGGTTCTGGAATCTTCCAGAGCCCACTCTTAAAACTCAATGATGGGAAGCCAGGGTGGCTCAGTTGGTTGAGTGTCCAACCTTGGCTCAGGTCATGATCTCTCCCCTGCTGGGTTCGAGCCCCGCGTCGGGCTCTGTGCTGATGCCTCAGACCTGGAACCTGCTTTGGATTCTGTGTCGCCCTCTCTCTCTCTGCCCCATCCACTGCTTGTGCTCTGTTTCTCCCTCTCAAAAATAAATAAACAACAACAACAATCTCAATGACTCAATGCCACTGAATTAGACATTCAAAAATGGTTGAAATGGTAAATTTTGTTATGTGTATTTTCCCACAATAAAAATTAAAAAACAAAACAAAACAAAAAAACCTCTCAGTGTTTACCGGGCCCTAACCATGGGCCTGGCCCGGGCTGGCTAAGGATGAAACCGGAAGTCGGTGCCTCCCACGATGTCCCTCTGCCTGAAGGGCTGGGCCCGTGGAGAAGCCCGGGCTGCGTGGGCACCCGCCACCCTCCCCATCACATTGCTCAGGCTTTGTGGTTTATTTTTGAAAACTCAAGCAAAATTTGTCTTTTTTTTTTTTAATGTTTATTTTTGAGAGAGAGAGAGTGTAAGTGGGGAGGGGCAGACAGAGAGGGAGACACAGAATCTGAAGCAGCCTCCAGGCTCCGAGCTGTCAGCACAGAGCCCGACGCCGGGCTTGAACCCACGAGCCGCCAGATCATGACCTGAGCCAAAGTCGGACGCTTAACCGACTGAGCCACCCAGGCGCCCCTAAATGTATGTATTTAAATTCAAGCTAGTTAACATACTGCATAGAATTGATTTCAGGAGTAGAACACCTCAGAGTTCAGAGGACACCCAGTGCTCATCCCAGCAAGCGCCCTCCCTCATGCCCATCCCCACCAGCAACACCCAGTTTGTTCTCCACATTTAAGAGTCTCTTCTGGTTTGTCTCCCTGTTTTTGCCTTAATTCTATTGCATTAACGAATTTGCTTTCACATTAAAAAAACAAAACTAAACAGAAAACGTGTTAAATGGCCGGCCAGTCAGTGACTTACTCTCATTCTCCATCCCGCGTCACGGAGTCCATGGAGTCCTCGGGAAGTCCCCTCTCTCCTCCCGTCCAGCCCAGCCCCGAAGAGGTGTGAGCTCCCCCGGGGGGTGCCCAGGCCAGCCCAGTGTGATGCGGCGGGTTTGCCCCTCCCCCCACAGCACCTGCTCAGAGAATAGGCCCGGGGGGGGGGGGGGGGGGCGGGGTCCTTGGAAGGTGGAGGGCCTGCGAGGTCCGTGAAGGCCAGTGGCAAGACTCAAGGTGACACCCTGCCTCCTTGCCCCGAATCCGTAACCATCTGCGAACTCGACCCAGATGGGTGACCCTCGTGTTTGAAGAGAGCGCGTGTGCCGGTCTGGGGGAGAGGGCGCCTCCCTCCACGTGCAGCCCGCCCTTCACGCCGACGTCCCTGAGGACAGACGGTCTAGCTGCCACTTCCGTCTCTGCTGGTCCCCTGATCACAAGCGAGGAACCCCAGCTCAGGGACCGGCTCCCTGTCACTCAGCAGGTATGGGAATTGCTGCTCCAGCTGGGTCCTTGGCCCGTTTCCCTGCGCTGCCCGCCCCCCAAAGCCCAGCAGGTCCCCTAAAACAGCACGGAAGTCACTTCTATTCCCCCTCCCACCAGGGCCCAGGAGAAAGCCACTGCTTTTTCCGGGTGTCGTCCTCAAGCGCAAAGCCGTTTTGGAGCAAAAGTCTCCACGTCTGCACAAAGCAGCCTGGTTAGCAGTCCCTGGTCCGATGTTCTCGAATTCTGGTGGTGATGAGCTGCCGAATAAAATTATGCTAAGTTATGTGCATAGCGAGGAGCATCTTACACTCTAATTATTGGCCCCGGCTCTGAAGAATTTCCGAGCAACTCACCTCTTTCTTTGGGTCTGATTAGTCGTTTGGGCCAATTTGAGCCCCGCCGCCCCCCGGCCCGGCTCTCCTTGAATCAGCAGGGCTCTGGATGTCATTAGCTACTCCAATTGCCTTTTAAAAAATCTGTTTCACATAAAAGGACAAATGAGAATGAATATTTGCCCATCTTTAAGGCACTAACTACATTCTTTTCCACAGATTGTTCTCATTACTCTTTCTTTCTTCGGGAGGAATTTGAACACAGCCTGGGCTCCTGCACGCAGTTCATGACTGCGAAAGGCTTCGTCCTCGAAACCGGACCCGAGTGGGCATATTCTGGAAATGAGGCACCTCCAAAGAACGTGACTCTGGTCATTCTTCTCCACCTATTCTCTCCCCCTCCCAGACTCACCTCCCAGCTCTTAGGTGGTCTGCTTTCCAGGGCTGGCGAATGACAGCCACGGCCGGCACCCCAGGCAGAACAGAAGGCCTTGGTGGTATCTGCTGGAAAGGCAAGAACTTCGTCCAAGGACCAGCTTCTTCTCCCCTTTATTTAATAGCGTCGTTTATGCCAATAACATCACAAGAAATAATCAGGGGTGAGAGTGGTTGATTCCAACGGGCGGGGTGGGTCTCACCGGAGCCCTTGTAGACCACGGAGGCGGAAATGGGAACAGGCAGCGATGGGTCAGTGAGGCATCAGTGAAACGAGGCCTCTCAGACGCAGTTCAAGTGCAGCAGGCAAACTTCAATAATGCCTGCTCGGTTCTCGGACAGGACTCCTTGGCCTGAACGCCACGGTCTGCAGGCCCTACCTGTGTCCCTACCCCCATCTTCTCCGTGCTCCCCCTTGCTCTTAGCATACCAGCCATGTGCTCCTCTTTCTGCTGCTCCAACATGTCTAGCCTTCCTGCCCCAGGGCCTTTGCACACTCCACTGTATAAATGCCTCTGCCCCAGAGCTTACCACGACTTCATCCTTCAGCCTTTTGCTTCAGTGGGCCCGTCCCTGAAGGGTGCTCCCCTGACCTCCATCACCTTCTCCACTCTCACTCCTGAGTGATCACTACCCTCGGCCCACCCCTCACCTCGCTTTGTCTGTATCTGTCTTTTGTCTCTCTCACACACTCAACGATGTGGCCGCTAGGAAGGGAGGGCCTGTCCATCTTGTTCTCCACTGTCTTCCAGCCCAAAGAACAGTACTCAACACACAGGAGGTGCTCAGTAAATATTTGGTGAATGAACGAACACAAGTTAGCATATTGCATCCAACCCCTGTTCCCCTTTCTCTTTCTGGATGTTGCAATCTTTCTTGAAAATTTTAAAATATCCCTGGGCCTATCAGGGCCCAAGAAAAGAAAGGAAAACGCTTTGCTCTTAAATCTCTCAAAAATGGACAACAGCAGCGGTTCAGAACACAGAGTTCGTGGTGTTAAGAAATGGGACCTGCTTGGTCACCGAGCACAGGCTGTGGAGCTATGACTTCACGGTGTGATTCAGCCACCCCAAAGCTTAGACGGAACCCATTTCAAGTCCAAACCTCAGCATGGAAGGCCGAGGGGTGGCTTGGCTTTGACGTTCCCACGAGAAGGCAAGGCTTTCTGCAAAGATGTTGCATTACAGATAACTCAGCCACCGGAGGGGGAGCAGAGGGAGGGGGGATAAACCCCAGGATCGGGTGGGTTTGTCTGCTAAGCCTTCGGATGGAAACTGATCCGGGGGTGCGTGATCCTCCAAAAATCCGCCAGCCCCCAAAGTGCTGAACTTACCCCTCTGACCACAGCCACATGGAGAATGAAATTAAATCCCGCGGAAAGATTTGACTTTTTTAACATTATGCAATGTTTGGGTGAAGGGGGGGGAGGGTAAGATATCAGGGAGAGAGAGAAAAAAAAAAACTCCTCTTTTTCCCAGAGTTTAGCAAATCTATTTCTAGCTTTTAATGATACATTTCACCATCTAGCTTTTAATGATACATTTCATGGGTAGAGTCGAGAGGCACGAAGGCGGGACTGTTCTATTATGTAACCCATTTCAAGTAGGAAATTAGCAAGTCCTGAATGAATTCTGTTACTGTGCTCGCTTCTGGAAAGTTTGGAAGCGCCTACGGTTCTATTTTGAGGTGAGCAAATCCATCATTTATAGATCTCCTCACAAATACCACAGGGCTTCATGTCACCCTGAAACAGTTTCATAACAAAAACAGTTCAAGTACCTGGAGGTGTTGGGACATTTCGTCTTAAAACCTTATTAGCCGGAATAAGGAGCAGGGCAAGGCTTCCCAGGGGCCAGCACTTCAAAACTACAAATATCCAAGATCAAATAAATATTCATCTCCCACAGTCCCTCCCCCACCCAACCCTAGTGTGTGTGTGTGTGTGTGTGTGTGTGTGTGTGTGTGTGTGTGTTTCAAGCTAAATCCAGCAAAATAGTCTGGTCAACAACATAAAAAGAAATGTCTGTTTTTAACGGAGCCGTTGGCCATGAAATAAATTCTGAAACTATGAAAGCAGCGTCTTGAACACAGCAGCTGGGTTCGCTGGACCTTCCTGGTTGTTGAAAACAGGAAACATAAAGGTCTTTCAATCTCAAGTTCCCCCTAGTGGCGGAAATGGAGGCGCTCCCCACACGGATGGAATTTCACAGCAGGTCAATGCGGTAGGAGGACTACTTTGAGAGCATGCGGGGAAGGAAAAGTACTGTTCGTCTGCCCCTCTCGGGCCCAGGAAGCCCGAGAGCGTGCACCTCCAACTTGCTCAGAGGAGCCACAACTGATGGAGACACAGTGCATTTACAATTCTCCTTCTAATCGATACACTGGGGATGGCTCTCTCTCAGTGAGAGCCCGTGTGTGGACACCAGCAGCCCACACCGCAAACAGCTCCTAATTAAACCATGTGGCTCGTTGGTATGTATCTGGTTTCCCGAGACACGGGTGCTCACACCGCACTGCGCTCCCCTGGAAATGAGGTCTCCTGCAGACGATGAAGTGGACGGCCCCGTGCAGGTTATATGGGGGTTCGCAACTGCGATACGTTCAACATTTGGGGTCAAATAACTCCACGTGGTGGGGGCGGCCCTGTAGCACCGCTGGCCTCTCATTCAGCCCCAGAGCACCTGACCCCGATTGTGACAACCAAAAAAGCCTCCCAACACTGCCCTGTCCCGTGGAGGAAAAAAGCTCCCAGGATGAGAATCACTGAGTGAAATTAATGTCTTCTGCTTCCTATACAACAGCTTAAACTTAAGTGACTGCATTCCTAAATCTTCTATTACTTGATTTTTTTTTTTTAAGGTATCCAGGGGCACCCGGGCGGCTCAGTCGGTTAAGCGTCCCACCTGGGCTCAGGTCACGCTCTCACAGCTCACGAGTTCGAGCCCCGCATCAGGCTCTCTGCTGACAGCTCGGAGCCTGGAGCCTGCTTCAGAATCTGTCTCTCTCTCTCTCTGCCCCTCCCCCAACTTTCACTCTGTCTCTGTCTCTCTCAAAATATAAGTAAATATTAAAATTGTTTAAATAAATAAAGGTATAATAATAAACAAACAGATCAGGGACTACATGTGTATAAACAAAATATGAATCTTATAAAATACTCTTCTCCTTTTTCCTATTTATATCAGTCCTCTTTTGAAATTCTGACATGTCTGGAACACACAACAGTACAGAATAATAAAATGCATGGGTTTGGGATGGAATTTTTTTTTTTTTTTTGGCCAGAATCAAAATAACTTTAACTGGAGAAAAAGCTGTTCACTTTTTGTGCCACGAGACACACACAAAATAGGAGCATTAGCATAAAAAGCCTTCGTTTTGACACCAGAATTCATGTTTCCACACAAATTAAAATGATCCCCAAAGGCATAAAGTACACAAGCTTTATTGGGCAACAGCGACGGCCACGCTGGCACACAATGAAGGGACAACCGCCGAGAAACACGCAGGATCACATGTGCACCATCACAGGATTGAGAATTTAAATCATCTGGGAGTTCCTGCTAAATTAAAGCATCCTGCCGCAGAGCTTCCCGCTAATGAGAAAACGCTGTCCTGGGGAGTATCTGCAACGTGGGTTACGCGTAGAGATCTGCTAATGAGGAGGCCACTGCCTCCTAGATGAGTCTACAGGCAGCCCCCCTGCAACAAAGTAATAAATTAGCCACGATTTTTATCTGCTAAGGCCCCACCCCACCCGCCCCCCTCCCCACAAACGCAGTATTCACGGACGCTGGCCGGTGACGATGACAGACGGCGCCGCCCAGCACGCGGTGACGGGGAAGGGGGTCTGCAGGTCCAGCGCTGTGGCGGAGCAGACGCCTCGGAGCGAAGGGGACGTCCCAGGGGCGCTGCTCGCGCGGTGGTGTGCCTCCCAGTTCCATTCGACACCGGAATACGCATTTTCCCAGGATGAAATGAACATCATTAATGGAAATACTTCCCCATCAGTATACAGAGCAAAAGGCTTTACATGAAAGGAAGGGAGGAGAAATAAAATGTTATATTTACAAAGCTCCTTGTTTTTTTAAACGACAACGAAGCCGGGAATAACGGGATTTTGCTGCAAATCAAGTATCTCATAAAAAAAACTCGAGGTCACACACACACACACACACACACACACACACACTTAAACACACAAAAAAGATTAAAAACAGCTGAGAGGTGTTTGCCTTCAAGAGGATGGAGTGGAAGCACGCATAGGTCCCATTGGCGATTTTGGCAAAGGCTTAAAATGCTGCCCCATAAAGGCGTGAGGGCCCTCCTATCCCCACCCCAGTAAAAACAAAACAAAGTATAAAAGCAAAAATCTGGAAAAGGAGAAGAGGCATTACTGTGTCGATTTCCAAAGAGCACAGAACTCAAAATACATTCAAAAGTTGTCAGTGTGTCCTAAGCTTTTGGCCGAGAACACACCGAGGAAAGGTGAGCAGACGCGGGTACTGGGGTTCACCGCCACCGAGTCAGGGAGGCTGCAGCCGCCCGCGAACAGGTGGTTTGCTCCAATGTCAAGATGCTCCCGGGGATGCCCCTCCTGTGCTCCGTGGCCAAGTCCACGGCCCCCACCAGCCAGAATCGGTGCGGCCAGGACACCCCCGCCCCCCGCCCCAGCACCCCAGGCAACATGCATGCGCATCCTCCAAATTAGGATCCAAGCTGTCAGGCTGCAGAAATTACTGAAATGGGAGATGCTTGTCTGGTCATTTTCTTAGAGGAAGGAAGGAGTGGGGAGGGGAGAAACCGAATGGATCCCATGATGCTCATGCACGTACAACCGTCACCAAAAAATGGAGCAAAAATAATCATAACATAACAAAAGTGCTTACGTGACAGAAATACCTAGTGGTGCCGGGGGGCGGGGGGTGGGGGTTGTAATTTTTACTTTAAGGAGAAAGGTTTGAATAGCACTGATTGTGTGCCATGGGGCCTCCAGCCTCAAAGTAAATTGGCTGCGAGAGACTTAGGTCCCCCTGAGGTCCAAGGTGAGGGGAAGGGTCAGTGGTGCTTCCTAAATTCTTTCCAGATTGGTAAACCAAGAACAAGGTCAACGGGATCCTTATGCTCAAGGTCTATGAGCGCAGGAGGCCCCGTTTCTTTGTCTTCCCCACAACGGAGAAAACCCACGTGAACACCGGTCCGCGGGTGGGGCTGTCCAACATGGGCAGGTAAGTAAGGGTCCTGTACCCTCGACCCACTTGCGGCTCCTGCCCTTTGGGGCTCCTGCGTTTGAGAAGCACGTGCATTCCTGGGCACCGAGGGCGCCGCAGGTGGTGCGAGCAGGCTGCCCGCGACGGTGCGGCTCCGCTGAGGGGGGTGTGGGCTCCGCCTGCGGTTTCGGTCCCCCTGGCCCTTGACCGCCTGCACCGGAGTGAGGCCGGGATGAGGGAGCAAGGTTTGCGATGGCACAGACAAGCACCCCCCAACTTCCAGGGGTGGCGGCTTCAGCCTCTCTGAGCGGCTTTCTTCCCTGTGAGAGGCCAGCTGGTATCTCAGGCATTGACCTCAGCACTCAGCTCACACATCTGGATCGAACTCGGGACTTGAGGGGGGGAGGAAACCAAGGGACCATCTCCCTGTATCTGCTGGAACGTCCAAAATTTCCTAACAGTGCGTCAGCCAAGACGCACCTGCAGGATGGCCACTACTCTCTCTCTGTGATCAAGGCCAGGTTCAGGGTTTGCAAACTCAGGTCAGAATGAGACTTAAGATTTATAACCGGACTTCCAAGAAGACAGACCGAAGTGTGAAACCCTGAGCCCGACGCTCCCCCTCCCCTCCCCTTGAAACTACCTAACATCCCTCAAGAAGAGGTCAGACCCGTTCAGTCTTTCGGATTGAAAGGTCCTATTCCTAAATAACCATGCATTCACTGTGACCTATATTCCCCGTAGATCTTTCTGGGGTGGCAGAGACCAGCTGGAACGGAAAGGCAGAAATAAACTGCAAAAATGCAGAGTCTGAACACAGAAGCAATGCCGACATAGCCAGGTTACCAGTGCCCGAAATGTAGCATCATTTTATAAGGTTTTAAAAGGGCAACATACACACGTGAGCATCTGGAGAGTGCTCCCAAGAGCAGGAGCGGCCGCCCCTCCACCCCAGTGCCCCGGAGCAGGCTGCCCACGGGCAGCGGGCGGAGCGGCCGGGCCGGAGCTCGCACAGGAAGCGTCGTGCTGAAGGGATGAACCACGAGTCCAAGATCGCCAACGGTCGGCTCTGGAAGACCTACCGACTTAACCCTGACGCACGCAGACGCGGCCGCGGTGCCAAGTGACTTGAAAACCCAAGAAAGCCCTGCCCTGCCGCGCCCAGTGCCTGAAAACTCCCTTCCTCCTCCGAAAAGAGAAGCCACAGCTTTATGGGAAACACACGCGCCTGTGCCCCATCCTGGTGGGGGAGGGGACCTCTGCCGCGGGCGGCCTTTCGGCAAAGCTCCCCGGGGAGACCGGGAGGCAGCGGAACGGAGCCCAGACCCCAGAGCTGGCGGCCCGGGCCTCCTCCTGCCACCGGCGAAGGGCCACGTGGTTCAGATGCCTCTGCCCTAGTCCTTCCATCCTCGCGATGGGAACCAGACTTCCGTGGAAGCAGAGAGCCCCCAGCCCTGACCTTGCACTCCAGACTCGGGAGGCCTGAGCCCCATATGCTACGTCGTCGAAAGAATTAGCGAAGTCCCTTATCACTCTGCCGACACGTTTAGGAGCGGCCGGCGGCACGCTTCCTGCTGAAACAACTGCCGAAAACGTCCGGGGGCGTCCTCAGCCAGCCACAGGCCTGGTAATTGTTACCAGGTCCCAGGCAGCAGGACCGCACCTTTGAAACGCTTTTACGAGGTGGCAGGTGGCGCGAACTCAAGCGCTGTGGAAGCGGGACCCGCGAGCAGAGCTGCCTCGGGCGGGACGGCTGGCTTTCCCACCGTGCGATCACGGTCCGGATTACTTTCTACCAAAGTCACGGTCGCTGCCCCCCGCAAACCTATACACCAAGAGCTCTACATTTCTCTGCAACCAGTTTTTAAGAGCGAGAAAGACGTGAGGGGTGCACACACATTAGGATTGTTTGAAACAAAACCGCAAACGAACCCTCCTACGATCTGCAACCGGAGAGGAACTTTTATCACACGACACCAACATCCAAGCCGCCGGAGGCTCGCACAGTGACCCACGTATAAACCTGTCAGCTGAGCCACCGGCTTTCACGTATGTACATTCACTCGAGGCGGAGTCCCCAGGGGCTCGAGCAGCCGGCGGCGCGTCCCGGGAGCCTCCCCCGCGTGTCCAGCCTCAGGGCTCTGCACGTTCAGCCGCTTCGCGTCCCGACGGCACGTGTCAGCCATTACTGCAAGGTCCACGGGTGGCGGTTAATAAAAACGCAGCTTGAGCTCGGTCCACCGGGAGGGCGCGGAGGCCGTGGCGCCCTCGGCCCGCGCACACCTATGACGTGAGCTTCGAGTAGCTGGGCGGGGAGAACCGTCTTCGCAGGTACTTGAGAACGTACAGGGGGAGGCAGCTGACCAGAGTGATGACGGACACCTTCCACAAGAACGACAAAGTGGCGATGAAGTACACATCTGCAATGCAAGCAAAAGGGCGGTGAGCGGGCGGAATGTTCCAGAAGGGCCGTGCAGCTCAGGACTGGCCAGCATAGCTACTGGGTGGAGGAACAGCGGCGGGGGGGGGGGGCTGTCTCTCGTCCCCGACACGTGGCCCTCCGGCGCCGGCCCCCTTCCTGGGCTCTGTCTCCCAGGGCCTGGTTCCCGCCACGCCCTCCTCCCTCTGAGCCCCGTCCTCACTGACCGTCACTGAAACGCCAGGGAGACGAAACTACAGGCAAACACAATTCTTACGGCTGTTTCTGACCTGGAATCTGACGGCTGGGGTTTTTCTTCGCAAACCCCGCCGCCCAAGCGCAGACAGCCGCTCCCGACGCCAGAAACGTTTTCCCCTCGCCTCCGGGAAGGCCACCAAAGCCGGGGCTGGGTCGGGCCCGAGGGCGGTGCAAAGTGGGAACCGGGTGGCCTGCGGAGCTGCCACCAACGGACGGGCGCCCCCTCCCGCTGCGGGACAGGGAGCCCGCGGTCCGCAGGGTTTTGCGGGAGCAGAGCACAGCCCGCACTTTCCTCAGTCATGCAGCAGACGCCACTTGTGGGGCACGGGCTGGGGCGTGTGTGCCGGCACCGGCCACGGTCCCACTAAGCGGCCGTGGAGCCCACCTGTGTCTGTGTGCCCACCCGGCCCCCGTGGCAGCTTCCTGAGGGCAGAGCTCACGACCCCCCAGCCACGGAGCACACAGTAGGTGCTCACAAAATGCATTCTGCGACTCTGGGGACAAGTGTGAATGTGTTCTAAGACCCCACTGACTGGATGCTCCTTTCACCTTGGCGAACACCTCACGGACCGTTTGCTGAGGAACATGAGACCTGATGAGGGGCGCTTCCAGGGTAAGGCGGAGTTTCCTGACCTACTGACAAGGACCAACCCTGCAGGACGATCATTTATTCACGAACAAAACCCAGATGTCCAGCACCGCCGTCGCACCCGGGAGCCCGGAGCCCGGAGCCCAGCTCCCCCGAGAAACCCTTCAATGAACTCAACGGAATCCCCGTCTAAGCCACTCAGCGCAGTGAGCTTTTAAAAGGAAACGCTCCAGGGGCGCCTGGGTGGCTTAGTCGGTTAAGTGTCCGACTTTCGCTTAGGTCATGATCTCGCGGTTCGTGGGTTCGAGCCCCGCGTCGGGCTCTGTGCTGACTGCCAGCTCGGAGCCTGGAGCCTGTTTCAGTCTGTGACACCCTCTCTCTCTGACCCTCCCCTGCTCACGCTGTCTCTCTCTCTCTCCTAGAAATAAATTAAAAAAATTAAAAAACAAAATGAGAGCTTTTAAAAAAAATAATAATAAAATAAAATAAGAGGAAACACTCCCCTGACATCAATCCCGCCGGCATCTGTCCCGGGAAGCCGATTCACAAGTGCCACTTGCCCCGAGGGGACACCAGGNGGGGGGGGGGGGGGGGGGGGGGGGGGGGGCAGCTGAGTGCCAAGGCCAGCGGGACGAAGACCTCAGGACAAGTGCCAGGCAGGGGCCCCCGGCCGCAGCTGCCCGGGTCTTACCGATGAACTCGTGGAGGAACACCAGGGAGGCGATGTAGCAGGCCAGGCTGAGCAGCTCGGCCACGGTCATGAGCCAGTGCCACGTCTGGATGGTCAGGGCCACCATGAGCAGCTCCGTGAGGATCAGCGACGTGAAGGAGATCGCCACGATGTGCACGAACTCGGACTCGAACAGCAGCAGGGCCCCATACATGATGGTGCTCCCTGCGAAGGCAGAGGCAGCCGGTGACCCACGCAGCCCTGCCCGCCCGCAGCTGCCGCCCCTCCCGCTCCCCGCCCGAGGCTCCGCCTGCTCACAGGCCTGGGCCCCTTTTTCATCTTCCATTTAGACATGAGAGGTGGCGCTTGCTACGTGAGGTTGACGAGTGGCACTTTATGAGGGTTTTATAGAGGTGTCTCGCTCTGATTTCCCAGTTTCCCTTTGGCCGTTACATCCTAAGGAGTCTAAAATTGCAGAGGAGGAGAAAGAGAGAGAGGAAGGGAGAGAGAGGGGGAAGGAGGGAGGGGGAGGGATGGAAGGCGGAAAAAACAAAGAAAGGCAGGAGAGAGTATCCAGAGTGGATGGAACAAGCAGCAGAAATTTAAACTTAAATCCACTCTTCAAAATGACAGAGGCAAGCCGTCACAAAAAAGACAAATACTGTAGCTATTCCGCTTCTAGAAGGCACCTAAATTAGTCCCGTTCAGGGAGACAGAAAGGACACTGCTGGTCCCCAGGGGCTGCGGTGGGGAAGGGGGACAGTGTTGTGCGAGATGAAAAAGCTCTGGAGATCTTTGATCTTTTCTCACAACAGCGCAATGCTAGAGATGCAGCACGTAACGCCCAAGTGGGCACCTACGGAGCACTGGCGAAGCGGGCCCGTAACAAGCGAGGATGGTATCGGCAGATGAATGGGTGAAGATGGGGTGGAGCCATACAATGGAGTATTGCTCGGCGATCAAAAAGAATGAGATCTTGCCGTTTGCAACTACGTGGACGGAACTAGAAGGTATTACACTAAGCAGGACAGTCAAGAGAAAGACAAATATCACATGACTTCACTCATATGTGGAATCTGAGCTATGAAACATGAACATAAGGGTAGGGAAGCAAAAATAAGATATAAGCAGGGAGGGGGACAAACCAAGAGACTCTCAAATACAGAAAGCAAACAGGGTTGCTGGAGGGGAGGCGGTGGGGGATGGGCTAGATGGGGGAGGGGCGTCGAGGAGGCACTTGTTGGGATGAGCACTGGGGGTTATACGTAGGGGACGAGTCACTGGAATCTACTCCGAAATCATCGTTGCGCTAGATGCTAACTAACTTGGATGTAAATTTTGTTTAAAAAGATGGTAAATCTTAACTCCTGTGTTGTTTTACGCCCCCACACCCACCACACACACACGCGTGTGCGCACACACACACACAAAATGCCAGAGATAACACGCAGAACATCATGCACCAAAGTGGCGAAGGAAACAGATACGTGTTTTTCCAGCATCGCAGAAAGCAAACAGACGGTGCTCACGCAGATCAAGTCTGAGCAGCGCAAGAATATCACAGAGGCAGGGTCAGGGTCAGGTGACGCTAAACCCCAGAACGCCTCAAGCGACTGCCCATCGTGACGGGTTCACGGCCAAGGGGTGAAATGGAGCCTCAGCGTTCGTGTTATGAACCCTTACATACAAAAAGTGGCTGCGAAAACCAATGTGTGTATTACACTTTGACGTACTTCTTAAAAATTATCCCCTCGATTTTTTAAATGATAGTTTAACCTTCTGCCAACAAATGCAACAGTATCTCCACCTATTGGTTGCACACGCCATCAGCAAGCCCCCCACCCGCCACTGCCCAACATACAGTGTATATTTGTAAAGCGTGTGTCTGCACCAGGGCAGACATAGATGGATGTTACGACCACTGCACAGTTAGGCATAAAACACATGTAAAAATAGAAACAAACGCCAACAGGGGCTTTGGTATTTTCTCCTCCTACACTTAAAAGTCATCTTACAAAGTCTCTGCAGAATCTGAGAGACCCTCCCTGGAGGCCACTGAAGTAAACACGTTTCTCAAAAACTATAAGGACCTCAGAAAAAAAGTATCAGAACATTCCAGAAAGCAGCCACTTTTTGTCACAATGGCTTGCACACCCCAGCAGGTTGTGATTGGTCTTCATTATAGTCTTCTCTGACTTTATCTCCTCAAGCAGACAGCACCGCCACACAGACCTCTCACCGTGCGGAATGTTCTGGTCCTTAGAACAGGCCGAGGAGGGCCTCCCTCGGGGCTCACGTCCCACCCCTTAACCACATTTCAGGGTTCTGGCCTCTCCATGTTCTGCGGGCACAGAAAAGTTCACCCCAGCAAAGCACGACAGGTGGTGTGACGTTCCTCACCTTGGTAGATGCTAATCAAAACCCACGTCAAGAAGGTCTTGTAGGACAATGGTCGTCCCTGAACGAGAGAACGAGAAAGAGCAGGTTACGGGCTTTGGCTTCTCCAGGGTGTCAGCTGCTTCACGCTTCTCCTCCACCAACAAGCCAACCTGCCTGTTTTCACTTAAAAAAATAATAATAAAAGTGTTGGGGCGCCCGGGTGGCTCAGTCGGTTAAGCGGCCGACTTCAGTTCAGCTCATGGTCTCACGGTTCGTGGGTTCGAGCCCCACGTCGGGCTCTGTGCTGACAGCTCAGAGCCTGGAGCCTGCCTTGGATTCTGTGTCTCCCTCTCTCTCTGTCCCTCCCCTGCTCACGCTCTGTCTCTCAAAAATAAATGAATGTTAAAAACAATTTTTTAAAGGGTCTCACACATATCTGGACACGTTTGAGAAATTACACATTTAAAAAACAAAGGATATTCAGTGGGAATAAATCTTCTCCTCGGTAAAACTCCTTGAGGACAAATAAGTGAAATCATGCGCGCGCGCGCACACACACACACACACACACACACACAGGAACTGTCAGGGGCTCCTTTTTTTTTTTTAAGTTGTTGGTGGGTATGTTTTCAGTTTACATATTACTGTACTGTTTCATATTCCTGAGGCGTGTGCATATAGGACTTTTTTAAGGGAAAAAAAAAATAAAACCCACTCCTTCCTCCCAAGAAAGCTGTCACCAGTTCAGATCAGAGTGTTCAAACCAGATATGGCAGGGGGGTGTCTGTGTGAGATACAGAGGGAGGGAGAAAGCCAGGGAAGGAGGAGGAGGGGAAGGGATGAGGGAGGGAAGGAGGAGGGGAAGGGATGAGGGAGGGAAGGAGGAGGCCTGTGGACCTTGAGAAGATCCTTGTAGAGCTCAGGATACAGCATGGCAACTTCTGACTTGACGTCTTTGTCCAGGACCAGAGAAAATACGGGAAACATGGTGTAAATGGTGGAGTACCTAGTGGAGAAAAATCACTGCAGGTTAAGACAGAAAAGGTCTTCTCCAGCCTCTGGGGCCCAGTTTCCATGCATTCATTCAGCAACTGCTCACTGAGTCCCCATGACATGCCAAGGCTGGTTTTAAGCACTGGAGATTCGGATGAGAAACAGGCAGGAACGTCTGTCCCCGGGGAGCTAGCCTGCTAGTCGGCGAGCCAGCAAAGTCGGTAAACTACACTGTGTGCTGCAGGTAAGTGCTAAGAAGAAAACTAGAATGGGGGAGAGGGAGAGATGTGGGGCGGTGTGATTTTTAGAGAGGGAGCCCAAGGGATGTGACATCTGTGTAAACACCCATAGACGGTAAGAGGCAGCCATGCCCTAATGAAGGGAAGAACATCCCAGGCAGCAAGAACAGCACATGCAAAGGTCCTGAGGTGATGGTGTGTCCTGTTTGAAGAACAGCACGGCAGCCAGTGTGGCTGGAGCCGGGTGAGCGAGGGGGAGAGGAGGTGGGAACTGAGAGGGACGGGCGGTCCGCAGAAGGCCACCTGGAGAGGATGTGGGAACTGAGAGGGACGGGGGTTCCTCAGAAGGCCACCTGGAACACATTTCAGGGAGCCCCTGCCTACGCTCTGGCATGTTCTTTCATTCTTCTGGGACCTGACAAAGGACAGTCCACTCTTCCGATCAGAAGCAGGCAGACCTCTTCGCCAGACTCTCCCCTGGACCAGCCAGCCTCTCCGTGCTCCCCGTCTCCTCACAACCAGGGGTGTGCCCTGCACGCGCCTCTCTCTCGGGCGTGTGTAACTGAACTCCACCTACCTGGGTAGCTCAGAGACTGGGAACATTCTCACCTGTGAGTTCCAAGTCAGGAACGGGGACGGAGCCGATGGCAGCAAATGTCCACGTGACCCCCGTCTAACAGGTCAGTGGCACACAGCGGTTGGGCTCCGCGAGGAACATCCCCCGAGATGGACCCCGCCCTAGAGCCCTGGCAGCAGGCCATTCTCCCTGGGTCCTCAGCAGGGAGGGTACCTTCCAGACCTGCCCTCCCCCTTTTCCTAAGATCCCAGGGAAATCCCGGAGTCTGGGAACCTTCGATCTTGCTCTGGCTGCCAATCACCAATGAGTTTGGCCACTTGGTCTAGACACGATGTTTCTACTCTCATCAGTGGTATTGTAGGGAAGTTTCATAAAAGATTAGTAACACTGCCTGGATTTCCTTACCCAATGATGAGGAATCCTTGATAGAGCGGAACGGATGCGAAGTAAAACACGGAGGAAAAGACAGCCTGTGCCAACGAGAAAGGAAGATGTTTCCAAAAATCATTAAAAGCCCTAACGCTTATAGAATAAAATAACACCCGACACTCGACGTAGCACAAACTGCACTGACACAGCTGTGAGTGCCTGAAGTAAATCAGCTCATTTAACAACTACAACCACCTCATGAGACATTTACAGAGGGGAAGAGTAAGGCACAGAGAGGTTAAGTGACTTGCCCATGAACACACAGCTCCCAAGTCATAGAGCCAGGAGTCGTTCCCGGGTGATTCGGCTCCAGGGACCACTCCAAGCCGCCTTGTGAACACTGACTGAGTCACACAGGCCGCACCCAGGAGACCTCTCCGTGTGACCTCCGTGAGTCCCCAGTACCACCCGTGAAATCAAGTCCTGCATTCCACAGATGGGGAGTCTGAGCAGGTGCACGGCACTGGCGGGGCTCAAGCCCAGCTCTGTCTGCAGAGCCCGCACTGCTGCTCAGAAGCCCCGCCTGTCTGGGCATGTGCCCGGGAGCCAAGTGAGCAGATGTATGGAAACCGACATAAAGATAAACCTGCCCCGAGGACCGACGCCAGTTACCCCGGAGGGTGGGGTGACAGCGAAGCCTTCCCTTCTTACATGACCGCTTTTACTATTTCTGGAAAAGTTCACGAAGAGCCCGCCACCAGCAACACCTCTGCAATTCGACGAGAGCGATATTCACAACCCCCTACTGAGATGTCTACTTCCTGGTTTGGAAAATATTAGCTGCTGGCAGTGAAAACCAGGCTAAGGAGATAAAATCTGACTTGATGCTGTTACTTCCTTCTCTGGACATCTACAGGCTAACGGAAGGAAAGCGGCCTCAAAGCGAATTCCTACGAGCAGAAAATCAAAAAGAGGCCAGGGACGCCTAAAGTCTTTTCAAAGACTAACCACAAGAGAAAGGTGGAGCCAGGCTGGTGACGAGAGAGGGTGTCTCATCAGAGGTGTCCCCCCCGGTCACCTGCCTGGGGTGCTCACCTGGCAGAGCTCCAAATGCGGTGCCACGTGGGGCCCCGGTCCTGGGCGGCCCCAGCTGCACTTCCTGGTCCTATTTCAGAACTGAAAGGTTAAAGCCACCTTGCAAATGACATTCCACCCAGGCCGGGCTATGGCACAGAAAGGACGTTTGTAAAAATGTCAAGAATCTGGTGTTTAGTTTTGTAAGTCAACATCAAGAGCCTCCTTCCTCTAAAAGAGCCCGGCTGGCCATAGAGCCTTCCTCATCTCAGAGAGAACACTTTAGGGCAAATCAAACACTATGGCCGCATCTATCAGAGGGACCAACGTCAAAGTGCAGTTCTTTTCTTTTTTTTTTTTTTTTATTTTACAAATAGTTTATTGTCAAATTGGTTTCCATAATCAAAGTGCAGTTCTAACAGGGGCTTGCTCTTAGCCGGTCACTTTCAGCACAGTGGACAGGGGCGAAGGGCATTTTTCCACGGCACAAAGAACAATTTCTCACCCTGGAATTTTTTTTCCAGATAGATGTTCATAGAAACAGACAGGTGTTATTCAGGCCAGCTTTTGTGAGCAGGCCCGGGACCACGCTGATTAATCTCCCAGTGATTAAACCATAGTAATATCCAGATTGATTCATGAGCTAACATAAATTAAAAGTACAGATGTGGTCTGAGGCACCTGGTCAGGCAGCTAAGCATCCGACAAGATCTTGACTTCAGCTCAGGTCCCGATCTCATAGTTCGTGGGTTTGAGTCCTGCATCGGGGCTCTGCTCCATCAGCGCAGAGCCTGCTTGGGATTCTCTCTCTCCCTTTCACTCTGCACCTCCCTGATTTGCACACTGCACGTGTGCTCTTTCTCTCAATAAATAAATAAACTTAAAAAATAAAGTACAGATGTGGCCTGATGATTCCTAACAGCCGTTTTGATCATGTTGATAAAAATCACTTGAAGGCTTCTATGCTCACAAATGCAATAGATATTGAAAACATAATAAAATCAGGGGCGCCTGGGTGGCTCAGTCGGTTAAGCGAGTGACTGCGACTCAGGTCATGGTCACGGCTTGGGAGTTCGAGCCCTGCGTCAGCTCTGTGCTGACAGCTCAGAGCCTGGAGCCTGCTTCAGATTCTGTGTCTCCCTCTCTCTCTCTCTGCCCCGGCTCTGTTCACGCTCTGTCTCTCTCTCTCAAAAATAAAGATTTTTAAAATTTAAAAAAAAAAAAAAAGGAGGAGGGGGCGGCCTCACGTGCATATGGCAGCACCACTTGACCTACCTGGAAAGGCACGATGCCTTTTATGTTATGATTAAGAGCCTTTCCCACAGATTAAAACGTCCCCTCCCAGCACACATCTTCCTGTCGTGTGTTTGCTAACAGTGGTAAGAACGCCTTCAGCACTGATTCCTCCTCAACCTTTGCTTCTCACAGTGGCCTTGTCCGGGGGGGCAAGACACATCTTATCAGCCCAATGTCACAAATGGAAGACTGAGGCTGAGAGGGGTCATATGACTTTCTCAAAGTCTCAGAGATATACAGTGGTGGGGCCAGAAAGAGAGGTGGGCTCCGAGACGCATCAGCCCTGTGTTCTCACCACTTAATGGGGGTGTTTTCACCTAAATGCCCATGGACGAGAATCCGTCAATAGCGTTTCAACACCCAAAATGGTTTCTTTCCCATCCTTCGGCCTTCCTCTGAGTGCGCACTTAATCGCTGCAGCCTGACAACGGATGTTTAAAGGAGCTGGGGAGAGCGAAGGTGGGAAAACACTCTACAATCTTCTTGTGAGAAACAAGATGGGCGTAAGATGTTACTCCTGAGAAGATGAACAATCGCAATAAGGGAGCTCGACTCCCACTGGGGACGGCGGGAGGCAGATCCGTGATGTCAGACACACCCCAGGGCCACGGGCCACGGAGGCAGCACCGGCCTCTCTGCATCGAGGGCACCCAAGGAGACACGGTGATGGAGACCACGGGCTCTGTGGTCTCCAAGCCAATGCGGATGAAACCCCCGAGGGACCCAGCCACATCTCTCACCCTCCCAGAGCCTCAGGCTCCCCATCCGTAAAATGGGCGCAGGCTACCGTGAGGACTGCATGAGCCCCTGCGTGGTAGACTCAGAGCCTGATGCTCAGGGTACAGGAAATGCCCGAGAAAAGCAAGTTATTCTTTGGTGGTTCTTCTCTCCTGGCCCTTATTTTTGCGTGTGGGAAAGTCAGGACCAGAGCGTTCACCCAGCACTGACCTCTGCATTTTTCTCTCTGGCAAACCGATCGTAACAGCTCTGGGCATTTACGCCACATCTGCTTCATGCCAAGCACCAGACAGGCACCAGCGCTAACACCTGCATCTGCTGCCCCCCAGCAAGGGCGGCCCCCACCGTGTGCCAGGGGAGGGATCTGTGGCACTCCAGGGTCAGTCCAGTTTGGGGTTTACACCGGTCAGATGGGATGACAGCTCCAAGGGACAGCCTTGTCCCCACGTGCCTGTGCAGAGCCCCTCCCCCGCCCCTCACCCACCTGCATGGTGCTGATGCAGAGGCTTCTGTGGATCACGAACTGGCTGAGGGCAGCCGACCGCTTGTAGCTGTTCCGACCATGCACCATGAGCAACCGGCCAAGATGCTTGAACTGGGTGACAGAGAAGTCGGCAGCGAGGGAAGCCTGTTTTCCTTCCTAAAATCCAATAAAATTGGGCACCATCAGGAGCACAAGAGGTCAAGGCAAACGCTTTTTTTTTTTTGGTTTTTAACCTAAAAAGCAAGATGTTGTAAGGGGATCTTTGGGAAACGTCTAAAAGAGCTTCTTTGGTTTCACGCTGTACTCGGTTGGTGGTCCGAGTCTGAGTTGGATTTAAAAAGAGGAATGTATTTAAATAAAAAACATTCTAAATCACAGAGAGTTATAATTTGGAGGGCAAATGGATCTAGTTAATAGTAAGCCGTGGGGGAGGGGGGTAGGCCCACCCCATAATGGGTATCAGAAGCAAAGAATCATCAGAGATAGGCGCTTGACAACACTCGGTTCTTCTAAGTGAAACGTGAGGCTGAGGGTGAGGCCAGGGGAGGGGGAAGGGCAGAGGCTACTAACGATACCAAATGGAACATTCCTGAGCATACAACTTTGCTCATTAATCAAAGTGCAACCCTCTAATGGGATTCTCTAATTTTAAAAGATGCATGATGGACGCCACAGTGGGGGTCACACCTGCATAAAAGGGCCCATTCCAGCAAGATCTCAAAGATCACTGAATTCTGTAGCTTCAAATAATTGTCAGCTGGACAAGCACCACAAAACCAGAAAGGGTGGGAAGAAAGAAAATCTGAAAAGCATATGGATGGACTAGCCCAATCCATGAAGCTACGGGACAAAACGCACAGGACAGTGTCTCTGGCCCTCACTCGGGGCCTCTGGACTCTTGTTTGACACAGTTCTAACGAGCCTGGTACCCAATCTCGCCTACGGTCATTTAGAGGTCACAAATTAGGACAGAGTAGACTCCGGGAGGTGAGAACACACGTGACAAGGACAGAAAATAGCAACTAGGCTGTAATTCGCCAACTTTATAAAACACACCAGCTGCCAAAGCCTTTTAGTGACAAACCCCACCACGCCCCTCCATAACCCCCCCCCCACATGAACATGTGGCGCGGTAACTGATGCTTTTGTGGACGCTGCAAGTACCACGGAAAAGTCTGAAGTGCATCCACTGTGCCTAACATACAGCAAAACACTTTTTTTTCAATTTAAGTTTTGACATGTGAAAAATTGGCACTGTTGTAGGTAAAATACAGTGACATGCATGTCCGACTCCCAGCTCATTAGGTGACGCGGCTCCTTAGACTTCGTAATTCTAACCAAGAGTTTGCAGAAGCATCAAAGCTGAGTTTCCAGGGGAAAAGAAGTGCCCCTGAGCGAAGCAGAGCACCTCCCAGCACCGGCCCCTCCACAGCCAGCGGCACCCACACCCCCACACCCCGCACTCACCTTCCCCTCAACCCCCACGCCGCAGTCCGATTCCTGAATCATACTGACGTCATTGCCTCCATCACCTGCGGGCCGCACGGACCAGAGAGAAAACCGGGAAATTGGGAGAGAGGCGAGAAACAGGACCCCGCATTTCATTCCAGCTCTGCATAATCGCACGCGCTCTGCCTTCCGCTGAGTGTCTTCTGCGCGGCTCCATTTAATCACTCCAACACCCCAGTCTCACACACAGAGGAGCTGAGCGTCGGGGATACCAGGTGGCTGGCGAGAGTCCCAGCCACGGAGCGGTGGCAGGGGGAATGCGTCCGCGCCACCCCAGCGTCTACAAGCACCGCACCCCTGCCTATGGGCGCGCGCAGTGCCACAGGACGCCAGCAGCAGTGACCGGCTGTGCGCCCACTGTGCCCTGCGGCGAGCACTTTTTAAATCTACCCCCTTCCATCCACATCAGCACCGTCTGAGTGCTTATCACCCCATTCTACCAACGGGCAGACCGAGGCTCGGGCGGGGGCCCAGTGAGTAAAACCAGCACGGACTGGGAACCCAGATCCATTCCAGGGCGTGCGGCCCCCAGCCCTCTGCCCTGCTGCTTCCTGCATCGCCAGCAAAGGAAGAGCAAGCTGCGGAGGAGAGCCCCAGAACACGTTTATCTACTCTAGCTCAAAGGGAACTACTAAAATAATAACAATTCTCGAGCCAACGCCGGTTGGGGGAGGAGATGGGGACCTGAGTAGAGGAGGCCGTGGCAGGACCCCGCTCCCCTTACAGAGATGAGTCGGGGTGCCGGCCGGCCGGGCCCAAGGGGGGCGGGGGCGGCGCCTACCCACTGCACAGGTGAGCTTCCCGGTGCGTTCCTGGAGCAGGCGCACGATCTGCGCCTTCTGGGTGGGGGTGCAGCGGCAGCACACGACAGCCGGGCACTGGCAGGCCAGCTCCATGAACTCGTACTCGTAGAACTTGAGGCAAATCTGGGAGGGGGAGGCGGGGGGGGGGGGGGGTCAGCCAAGGTCACGGCCCCCACCGAAGCAGGAAGGGCCCGCGCTCCCGGGAGGACCCGGCCAGCAGGGCCCCCACACCCACCTCCAGGGAGTCCCCGGAGATGACCAGGGCACAGTCGTGCTTCCTGCGGAAGGCATTCAGCTCGAGGTGGGCCTCGCTGCGGTTGCTCACCTGCAAGGGAACACAGGCGTGGAGGCTGCCGCGGCCCGCCCTCCGGACACGGGAGAAGGGCCAGCAGTGGCTTCCTGAAGCCGGGGTGAAGACAGTGGCCACCCGGGGCCCCTGGGTGGCTCAGTCAGTTGAGCATCTGACTTCGGCTCAGGTCATGATCTCACGGTTCATGGGTTCGAGCCCCACGTCAGGCTCTGTGCTGACAGCTCAGATTAGAGCCTGGTTCAGATTCTCTGTCTCCCTTTCTCTCTGACCCTCCCCTGCTCACACTCTCTCTCTCAGAAATAAATAAAACATTAAAAAAAGAAGACAACAGTGGCCACCCCAGCCACAGACCCCCGCCCTGCCCCTGCCGCCAGACCCAGAGCCAAATTAAATCCTGTGTGTTATGCGTCCGGGGGACTTGGGAAGGCCTGTGTGCCAGCCATCACCTCGCATTTCCCCCAGGACAGCAGGGCCCTGCATAATAAAAACAAGAGCTAAAAATGGCTGTACTTTCATGGAGCGCCAGGCACTGTGCTAAGCGCTTTTCATGGATTTTCCCCACTGACTTCTCACAGCAACCCTACAAGGTGCGTAATGGTAACGGCTGTACTTGACGCGTGAGGACACGAAAGTGGGAGAGACGCGTGAGCCTCTAAGGCGCACGTCTAGGGGCTGCGAAGCAGGCGTCAGGAGCCAAGCATCTGGGAGGGCGGCCAAATTCTCTGGAACAGACCAGATGGCAAACCCCGTGGGCTCTGTGGACCCTACAGTCTTTGCCAAAACGACTCAGCTCTGCTGCCTTAGCATCAAAGCAGCCACAGGCAATATGTAAACAAACAGGCCTATCTGTGTTTAAATAAAACTTTATTTACAAAAGCAGGTGGTCACATGGACTATCGTAACCCCTGAATACACAGAATGCATAGAGTAGAGAATGTATAGAACATACGGTCCGTGTTTGTTATTTCCAATGGCCACACTCTAGAAAGTCACTGTGAACATCAACTTAACAGATCACGATTCCTTTGTGGCTCCTGTGTGGGGGCCAGGGGGCCAGGTTCCTGTGCACCTCTGGCCACCATATTCTTGTCCATCGATACATAACCTTGCTTTATATGTGTTTCTGTTTAAAGACGTCTTTTAAAACAGATTTTTTTGATTCATGAGCACTGAACTCATAAGCAACAGCGCTGTAACTCGTGCCCGGAGGAAGATTATCCAACACATGTACTTTCTCCATGAGGCACATCAGAGCCTTCCTGAGCTCAGCAACGCATTTTAAACAGTGAAATCACTAACACAAAAATGCAAATACAAAAAAAACTAAAACAACAACAACAAAACCAAAAAAAGCCCAAAGCGGCACCAAGTAGATCGTGAACTGGGCTTGTGTGCGTATGAGAGCGGAGAAGACTGACGGCCTGGTCTGATCTCAGCTGGGGGTGCGCGTGGGGCAACGATGATGTCCCGCTGCCCTGCGCGTGTCCACAGAGGACTGTGAACGAAAGCGCCCTGAGCGCTGGTTTGGGGGTTACCAGTACGTTTCAGGGAGCAGGTGAATCTGCAAACGTGGAGTCTGTGTATAACGGGGACTGACCAGACCCGCGTCCGCACAACACCGTTGGTGCCATATCCCCAGGACTGCCGCATCCCGAGCGCTCTGTGTGGCGGGAATCAAAGGCGGGGGCGAGGGGACTCCCACCACATGCGGAGCCCCCCTCCCTGCTGCTGGGCACGGGGTCCCCGGCTTCAGGAGCAGGGCTGCCGCCCCGCCGCAGCGCAGCGCTCGCCCCCACTCCCCCGCACTCGTTCAGGCCGGTCTCGGCTTCTGCCTTAGGGCACCTCCTCACCTCCCCACGCCTGCAGTGTTGGGGTCAAGTGCTTGCCACAAGGGCAGGAAATTTCTCGACTGCCCGCCCGACAGACCTCTCTCTACAGGCTCCTGAAGGGTTTTCTGCAGGAGGGCAGATGGCCCAACATCTGCGATCCGGAATTTATTTCTTATCCAAGGACTCGGTCTCCCAGGGTTCAGTGGAATCTGGACTCGTGTGTACAATGTCACATGCACGGGCTCATCTGCATCCTTCATCCCGACTGCTTTTCGTCAGCTTCTCGAAGGGACCGCGACCCCCACTGGGTTAAGAACACGGCAGTAACGAGGTGCTTCTGAGCCACCCCGGGAAGGAGCCCTGGAGCCTCGCCAGAGTCCCTCAGTAATTCCACCCAAACCAGTGATGTAGGCCCCCCCCATTTTAGGGGCCCACTCAAGGTTACGAGGTCATAGGGCAAAACTGCATCCCCACCCCCGCGAGGCCCCCACGCAGAGAACACTGTACCAGCCGGAAAACGTGGATGTCCTGATTTCTGGTCACCAGATGTGCATTCTTCGCCGTGCACGTGGCTGTCTCCAGCTTGTCCCCTGTCAGCATCCAAACCTGCAATCGCAGCACAAGGGGGCCTCCTCTTTGTAAGCGTTCAAGGCCGGCCCGGAGCCCGTGTCAGCCCAGTTCCCAAGAACACGGAGCGAAACATGACTTATCCCATTTCCCTCGAGGCTCCTGGTGTGCCCAGCACATGACAGGAAGAGCCCACCGCAAGGGCCCGAGGACCCCCAGTGACCACTGCTGGTGGCAGCCAAGGCTGGTATGGTACTTTCAGAAAAGCACTTGGCCACACGCTTTAACAGACGTCATGAAGCTTGGCCTCTGACCTCATAATCCCTCTTCTGGAAATTTTTCTCAAAGCAATAAATAATCTCAGAGAAGGGGGGCGCCTGGGTGGCTTAGACGGTTGGGCGTCCGACTTTTGCTTAGGTCATGATCTCGCGGTTCGTGGGTTCGAGCCCCGCGTCGGGCTCTGTGCTGACTGCCAGCTCAGAGCCTGTAGCCTGTTTCAGTCTGTGACTCCCTCTCTCTCTGACCCTCCCCTGCTCATGCTGTCTCTCTCTCTCTCCTAGAAATAAATAAAACATTAAAAAAAAAAAATTAAAAAAAAAAAAATCTCAGAGAAGGGAAGGCTGTGTGGGGACGGGGCCACTTCCGTGTCCCGCAGGAAGCACTGGTCTGTTCCGCTGCGTACGGTCCTTCTCTGTGGCTGGTTAAGCCAAGGGTACGTGTGCCAAGTCCCTCCACACCTCCAAACAGACCAGTCTGCATTTTGCTGCTGTGAGCTCAGAGAGGGGAGGGACCCGTCCCAAAGCCACACAGCCTCAATCCAGGTCTTCCACGTCCACACGGACGCACTTCCCGCTCCGCTAGCCCTTCTCTCCGCCCGCGGCAGGGAAGGGCGCAGAATCACAGGGCAAAGGACGCGCTGGCAGTGGGGGAGGTGCGGGAAAGAAAAGGGCAACGGCTTCCCGAGCAATCGGCGTGCCAGGCGTCCGTCAAGCCCTTCCGTGTTTGGTGCACGTGGCCTTCAGGGTAACTTTATAAGGCAGGAAACGGGTGCTGAGAAGTCAAGCCACTGGCCAAGGAGCGCCGAGGTAGTCAGTGGAGAAACCAGATTCCAACCCAGGCAGTGGGGCAGCCAGGCCGCAGGCACCGGCCCTCCCGGGGGCCCTGGGCCCCGGGCTTCACCCTGCTGGGTGTCAGCCTCTTCTCTCAAAACCCCATCCGGCCATATAAACAATAACCTTTTAGGTGACCCCAGTTTGGGGCCAGTTTCCGGGGTCTGCTGTAGGAGAGCAGACCCCGGGGATGGAGCTGGGAGGCTCAGGTTCTAGAAAACCATGGCAAGTCATTGCTGACTGATGTCCCACGTGGGGACGACAGGGGGCAGGCACTGCAGGTAAGTGCCCAGACCTGAGCCCCAGGACCCTCGGCTGCCGCATCCTGGAAGGGGCTGAGGTAGACATTTCCCAAGTGCCGACACCTTCTGGCCATGGAAGAGCTTCCCGCTAAACCCTACTGGTGAGGTCCCCACACCCCTCGCCCCTGCGCTCCCTTCCCCCTCCTGTCTTACCAGGGAAACCAGAAAGAGAAGTCGGGTCCCCAGAGGGAAAGAAACATCCCGCCTTTCGGTGAGAGCGGCTTTGAGGAGACGCGGCTTGGGATGAAGGCAGAGCAGAAGGCAGAATCCCACCGCCTGGATGGACGCGGTCGCAGAAGGCGCCCGTGTGACAGACTGAGGCGCACGCTGCCACGGACACCCGCCCTTCTGACCTCAGGCGCTTCTTCCAAACGCGGGGCCTCGCCGACGACTCCCTCGCAGCGAGCCAGGCCCGAGGGCCGAAGACACGGGACGGAATCTGGTTCCCGGGAAACGTGCCCGCACGCGAGCGAGTGGCCCCCGCCGTGGCCCGGGTGTGGCCGCAGCTCAGTGAGTAGTGTGGCCCCGCTCCCAGGAGCCTGGGCCACGTCCCGGCCCATGGACGCAACGGGGAGGCGCTCTGGGCGGAGGCGGGCAGCACACAGAACAGGGTTCCAGAAGCTGCAAGCCGCTGAGGCTGTTCCGCTGGGTCCTGGGAGGGGTAGCCTGCTCCTCCGACGCCCTCTACTGGCCTCTCCGGATCAAACTACTGGATTGTTGGCATTTTTTTTCTCTTTTTGGCCCCAAACAGCGTAAATACGGCGTTTTACGAGTGAGGGCGGTCACTCATTCACCCAGAACAACAGGCAGACGCGGGCCGTCGGGTCACCCAGCAAGAATGTACTGAACATCCTGAGCATCTTGACACGGCCTGGCCCTGACTGAGCGGTGAGGGGATGCACGTGGCCCCGCCTACGGGCAACCCCTGTGGCCTTGGGGGGCGGGGGTGGGGTTTAAAGGCAAACGCACCAGCCTCTTCCAAGAGCAGGATGGGGAGGGGGGCCGGCGGGGAGCAGGAGTGAGGCGACAGGCCGTCTGGGACAGGGCTCTGGGTCACCGCCCATGCGCCCCCCCCCCCCCACTAACCCCCACACCGGCTGCAGCCACCCTTCCGAAGCCCACCCCCACAGGACGGCGGCTGTTTGGGCGGCCGAGCCCGCCGCAGGTGCTCCCTACCTTGATGCCCGCGTTCCGCAGGGTCTCCAGGGTGGGCCTCACGTCCGCCTGCAGCTGGTCCTCCACCCCCGTGAGACACAGAAGCTCCATCTCCATCTCCAGGCTCTCGATCACGGTGGCCACTTTGAGGGAGCGGTCGTGCACGCTCAGCTTGGCCTGGACGTAGCGGGCCTGGGGCAGGGCAGGGGCGCACAGTCACTGCGGGGGCGGGGGAGGGGCCGGGCCGGCCGGTGTCGGGGCGTCGGGGGTACAACGCCAAGGGAGGGGGCGGCGGCACGTGGCTGGACCCCAAAGGGATGAACCGAGACTCTCGGCCCAGACCTCGGCCAGGGCCCGGCCCCACCCCTTCCTCTGTACTTCGCTGGCTGTGCAACTTCTAGCAAGTGGCTCAATTTATCTGAGCCTTAGCTGTTTTCTTCCACGAAGCAGCCACAAGAGCCCCAGCCTCACCAGGTTGTTACAAGGATTGGTGCCCCCGGATCTCAAAGAAAACAGCAGGCTCTGCCACAACATGCGCTTTGTGACCAAGCATCCCTGATCGCTGGGTTTTCTGAAGACAAAGTCCCGCCTCCAAGGACCGCTGGCCCCACCCTTCCATTTAAGCCACTTTCGAGAATTTAGTAAATACATGGAAGAAAATCAAAACTCCCCTCAGGAGCTGATTCAAACACATGCCTTTAAACTTGAAAAGACAGTCGAATCTACCGGGGCCGGAACTCTTGCTAAATAAAGCTTTACCAAGAACTCAAGCGCACGGACGAGACAGGCTCAAGCACAGCTCCTCTGGGTGAGGCACGAGAGGACCCCAGAGGCCTGTCCCCAGTCACCCGTCCCTCCCTCACAGTCCTGAGGCCCGGGGATCCAAGGGCCCTTCCCGCAAGGAACACGCAGTCCATGGGACAAGAAGGCAATGAACCAGACAGATCTACGCTGCAGCCCTGAGCTGTGAAAGCCAATGACCCAGTTAAACTCTTTTTACAACTTAAAACACTGAGGGCTCCAAGGGGGTGATTCATTTCGTTTTCCAGAAGGTGTACTCCGTGCCAGTGACCATCCTGAGCGTCAGGATGTAACAGCAAACCAGACTGACAGTCTCTGCTCTCGGAAAGATTTTATTCCCAGAAGGGGCTATTAGGAAGAATGTCAGATGTAAACATATAAACAAGGTCAGTCTGGATGGTGATTAAGTGAAGAAAGTTAAGCGGAGTGATGGATGGCGAGCGGTGGGGTGGAGCTGCCTTAGATGGGGAGTCCGGGAAGGCTTCTCGGAGGAGGCGGCATTTGAGCAGAGACCCAAAGGAGGTGAGGGAGCAGGCCATGGAGCTCTGTGCAGGAAGGGAGTTCTGGGCAGAGAATGGCAAGTGCAAAGGCCCTGTGACAGAAGTGAGCCTGGGGCACTCAGAAAGGACATCGGTGTGGCCAGAGCAGACTGAGCGAGGGGGAGACCAAAAGGAGAGGTGGGGGGGGGGGGTGCGGAGGAAGGCAAAAAATAATGGGAAGGTCATGGGACCACTTACTTCAAAGTCTTGATACTGCTCCTCTGCTAAAGATTTCTTCGCCACCACAAGAACCCGCAGTCCTTCTCGGGCCATGTTTCCACACTGAAAAGCAGACCACAGTCAGCGGAGGGCCGCACTAAGGGCCTTGCTTCCGAGCCCTGGACTCTCACGGAGGAGGGCTGGATGCTAACGTGGACAGACCCCTACCAGGGGCACAGGGAAACTGGCCAATTCGAACATCGCCTTCCCCTATAGCAACCTTCCTTGAAGCAGGCCTTCTAAAGGGAGATTGCAAATGGCAGCCCGCAGGCCAAACATTGGTCTATGCATAGGTTTTCTCCACTGGGCGCAATATATGCTTCAAAAGCTCAGTCAGCAGCACCGTAAGACTTCACAGACAAATCTGGATTTCCGGCTTGTTGGGGAAAAAAAACCCCAAACCTCTGACGCCACCACACCTGCTTTCCCAAATGACCACAGCCAAAGATGGATGAAAAGCAGCTGCTTCCATGTATTCCCAAAAAACGGCTGTCAGGTGAAGAATATTCTGTTATGCTTAACACACAACGTGCCACCTTACTGGAAAGACACACCCTAGCCTGTTGCATGTGACTCACCCGCCCCTGTTGGTACTGAGTTTGCAAACCTTCTACCTGAAAATGTAATGTTACTGAATGGAAACTGGGCATCCCCCCCACCCCAACCCCCCACCTGGAGCTGAGAGAGAAAATGACAATGGGAAGAGTTTCTTCCCCCCTGGCTGTGGCCGATCCTCCACCTCACCAATCAGGACAGGCAGCCTGTGACGTGACCCCCCCAAGGATCCCCGCCCTCCTGCCCCCTGCCACCAGCCAAACGCCAGTGAGGAGGAGGTGACTCGTGAGCTTGGGAGTGGGCCTCGCCCCGCTTGAGCCTTCAGATGAGACCTGGGTCCCAAGCAACCACTTGAGAGACTCTGCGAAGAGCTGGCTAGGCTGCGGACAGATGCCTGACGCACAGAATCCGTGAGGGATGGAAGTGTGCTGTCCCAAGCTGCTAGGTTTGGGGACAACGTGTTACGCAGCCACGGATAACGAGTACAGAGAGCCGCGTTACTACGCCATGCGAGGGGCAGGCTCCAGAACGTGCTTCTGCAGCCCTCACTCCCCACAGCCGCTTACCTCTTCCTCCAGCCAGTCGTTGTACTGCACGATGCCGGCCATGACAACGTCCGCCCCCTTCATGTAGAACGTGATCTCTCCCGTCGATTCATCCTGGGGGGGGGGGGCATGACAGAATGAACACTCAGGAGAACACCCACTTTCGGCTCCGGTACCCACTTCCCATGATGGATGGCGTACAAAGCCTACTCAGGGGACGCTGATGGTTCATTACTTGGACAAAGATAAAAAGCCAGAAGGGGGAGGCGGGAAGGGCTCACTTTGGGGCAAAGGCCACCCAAAATAGAAGAAAACTCAAAGCATTTGGAAAAGCATTAAATGATGAAAAGCAAGATCAAAAGGACATGAGAACTTTGTTTTTCAAGTTATTACTATCTCAACAGGAATGGACTCCCACGCTGCAAGATCGTCTTAAATTTACACACAGAATTGCCAGGATCACCCAACCGCGGTCTACCCGAAAAGACGGCAAAGTAAGGTGCTCATCCGAGGTGCGGTTCTCCATTTTGGCACTATTCACATACGGGCTGGAGGGTTCCTTGCTGGGGGGCGGAGAGGGGCTGGCCTGTGCACTCCAGGACCTTCTACAGCGTCCCTGAACTGTCCCCACTAGAGGCCAGCCACACCCCCATGGGGACAACCCAAATGTCTCCAGACATAAGCAAACTGCCTTCGCTGAGAACTGCTAATCCCGATCATTCCAGACCCCTGGGTCTACCTGAGGACTTGCTAGAGATCAAATGACCCGGATTTTTGTTCACGCCGACCAGCTTTTCTGGGGGTAGGTAACACCATGACCCAGGAGCCAAAGGCTTAGCCCTGACACCAGCTTTTGGCCGTGTGCACTCAGACACGCTGCTTCTTTTCTCTGCACCTCAGCGCTCCCACCCGTAAATCGGGAACATTGCCAACTCTTACCGCACAGGCTGTTGGGCTTAAATGAAGTCACCGAGCCACAGCACACAGCCAAGGGCCAGGCACGCAGAAAACGCCCGCTCGGCGTAAACAGCCCCGCAAGGGCGATGCTAACTCCGTGTGCCCCTCAACCGCACTGTGTGTGGGGACCAAGGCTTTGCCCAGCGGTTCTCAGTGGAGGGGACTGTGCATGTCACAGTGTCTGGAAACTTTTGCGGTTGTCACAGGGGGTGAGTGCTGCTGGCATCCAGCGCATAGAGGCCAGGGATGCTGCCATGTGTCCTGCAGTGCACAGGACAGCCACAGCCAACAATCAGGTGGCCCAATGTCAACAGCACGGGGGCTGAGGAATCCTGGCTTTAAGGAACAACGGCTCTTATCCCTGGTTCTTATTCCATGACCCCTTCCTCGGAAACTCACATCACAGGGAGCCTGGGGGGAGGGGGAGGGAGGGCGGAGGGAACAGAGCATGGTCATTACCACCTCATGCCTAAGATTTGCTACCCTGGGCAGCCCAGAATGCATGCGTGTAAACTCGTTACTAAATATGACATAAATACACAGAGCCAAATGACGGGTACACATTTCCTTTAAAACGGCTTTCCAGGGCCCTCTGGAATCACTGACAATCTTGGAGAACTCCGTGCTTTGCTCACAAAAGCACTGCCGGCCGCGAGGAGGCACCTGCCTCCTTGAAGCCAGCAGACAGGCAGGCACGTGACATCTCCGATGGGTCACACACACCTATGCCTGCTCGGGACTCGGGCCAGCGATGGCCGCGGGGGCTGAACATGAAAGCGTCCCGGGGCTTTTTTCCCTCTTCCCTTCACCCAAACGGTGCCTGACAACAGAGCGCAGGAAACGGCGTCCCCTCCCCAGCTTCCTCTGCGCGGAGGGCGCAGGCAGCTCGTCCAATACAAACACCGCACCACTGTCTCCTCCCGTCGCTCACTTCCTCCCACCCGGTTCATCACAAGGTTACCCCGCTCCCATACGATTACGCTGCGCATTTACAGAGGGCTGGTGCTTGCACGGCATTGTTTTGGGGCCTCGTCTTTTTCCACTGTGGTCTGATCCTGGACCCTGTTCAAAGGCCTCTTTTATTCAAACAAGGGCAAGGGTATGATCTACAGCACCGATCCGCCTCCATCATTCCATGGGGGGGGGGGGGGAGGACGGTAGAACATCTGTACGAGACAACAAGAAAGTGGCCATGGCAGCCTTCCTCTTGGACACACAGGCACACGAGCCCCAGAGAAACTCCGAGAAGACTGAGATGCAGGCCAAGGAAGGACTCTGCCTGGTGCGTGGGTGAAGTCCCTGCCCAGCACCATCCACGAGCTCGTACGTGTCGGGAGGGCTGATGAGCGAGGTGACTGTGCCCATACCTGCCGATGGTCACCAAACCAAGATGTGTCACAGCCCAGCTGACGCTGCCTCACAACGGGCGACTGGGCAGGTACTTCCAAATGCCAGGGAGGATACAGGGGCGCGTGGTAACTGAACTGCTGGCCCTGGCAGTGTCCTCGTTAGGAGGCTGTCCTGGCCTCTACCAATGAGAGGACATCAACCCTGACTGGTGACGACCAAAATGTCTCCCAACTTTTCCGAATGTCCCCTGGAGGCAAAACGGCCTCAGGGCGAGAACAGCTGCATTAGAAGAGTTTAGGGAGGTTTCTGGAAAACAGAGAGCTGTCCCTGAGCCTGAAGGCTAATTTTCATGTCAAAGGCACATATAAAAAGGGAGACAGGTCAGAAAACAAGAAAATTTAGCAATCCCATGCATGTCATTAAAGATAGCCTAACAAAGATGGATGCTCACAGACTGACTTTTAGTCGTGAGAAATGAAAAACGTGAAATATCCGTGAAAAGAATATTTAATTAAATAATGGTATACTCTTTCAACAAAACACCACGCACACATTAAAATCATAAAAATCACACTCTACTAATATGAGAACATTTTCATCACACATATTGTTCGATGGCGGGGAGAGGTTAGAAAGCCTCACGTGATGCTCAATGCCAGGTTCATACAAATGCGTGTGGGTATTTACACTCGTATATGGGTAGAAGAAAACTAAAAGGGAAATTCTCTGAAGAGGGATGAGTGCTTGGTCTTTGGGTGCTGAAAATAAAGATGAATAGTTTGACCTCCTTCTTGATGCATGTATCTGCTCTGAATGATTTAATTCAATGGTTTGTTTTTTATAACCTTGCAAGGGGGGATTGCTATTTTAAAATAATGGTAAATATGGGGCGCCTTGGTAGCTCGGTCGGTTAAGCGTCCGACTTCAGCTCAGGTCATGATCTCACAGCTAGTGAGTTGGAGCCCCGTGTCGGGCTCTGTGCTGACAGCTCAGAGCCTGGAGCTGCTTCCGATTCTGTGTCTCCCTGTCTCTCCGCCCCTCCCCTGCTCCCACTGTCTCTGTCTCTCAAAAATGAATTAATGTTGGGGGCGCCTGGGTGGCTTAGTCAGTTAAGCGTCCGACTTTCGCTTAGGTCATGATCTCGCGGTTCGTGGGTTCGAGCCCCGCGTCGGGCTCTGTGCTGACTGCCAGCTCAGAGCCTGGAGCCCATTTCAGAGTCTGTGACTCCCTCTCTCTCTGACCCTCCCCTGCTCAAGCTGTGTCTCTCTCTCTCCTAGAAATAAATAAAACATGTTAAAAAAAAGTGAATTAATGTTGAAAAATGTTTTTGAAAGTTTAAAATAATGATAAGATTTTTCCCATCTGAGAAGTACCCCCTACTCCGAGGTAAAGTGCTGGTCTTGCTGTGAGAAGATGTGGGGCCACATCTCATAAAACAGGATGTGTATCTGGGAACGAGAGCCCTTCCCAGCCAAAGGAAGGTGGGTATATTGCTCACTTATCCAAGAACGGCTGATATTAGGGACTATCTGATGATGATTCAACCCTCAAATGACTTCAGCAGAGCCCACGGTCCTGGAACTTGAAAAACTAAAGGCTGGAAGGGCCGGAACAAAAGTCATTCCGGAAGAGATAATGACTCTGACTCCCCAGGAAACACCCACCCACACGCTCTGAGCTGCTGCTTCCAGGACACAGGCGGTCCTGACGTCAGCCACGGTCTAGAAGCCACGGGTCAGACCAGGTACGGGCCAGGGGTAAAAGCAGCAGCCGCGTGGGAGAAAAAGCTCCCCTCCCACCCAAAAGGTGCATCGGGGACATAAAAGTCCCTTAGAATGTGTCATTTTCAAGGCACGTTCATGCTGTGTCACTGGGTCGTCAGAACAGCAGCTCGTGGAGCTGTTTCTTCTACCTGGAGGGGAGACAGCTTCTTCAATGGCTCCCAAGGACCCCTACCTCCTCGTACTCCGTGCCCTGGTGAGACCCACTCCTACCGCTTCTCGTAAGCGAGACAGAAGGGACGGGAGGCCGGTTCTGATCAGGTTACAAAGACTCTGCCTCCCACCTTGCTCGCTGGGAGGAAGCCAGCTGACAAGGGAGGTGACCTACGGAGAGGCCAGGGGAGCAGCGAACGAGGGTGGCCTCCAATGAAACAGCGGAGGACCACGGCCCTCAGTGCAACATCCACAAGGAGCCGAATCCTGCCCCAGCTGAGCCCCGGCTGACAGCGGCCTGTGAGAGATCGAGAGCCAGACGACCCAGCGGAGGGGCACCCAGATTCCTGGCCCACAGACTCCATGAGATACTACCTTCTGTGGCTTTATGCCACCAAGTGTGGGGACATTACCGTGGGTGCTCTGCAAGCTTTTCAACGCCCCACTCGGCACACCCAAACTCCCAGGCAGCGGTGGTTAAAGAGCCCAGGCTTGAGGGCCATGTCACCTGGGGTTCATCACCAGCTCCCCCATCACCCAGCTGTGTGGACTTGGGGAGAATGCAGAGCCCTCTCTGCACTTCCACTTTCTTCTTTGTCAAATGCCAATCAAAATGGTTCCTATCTTGTTGGCTTATGCTAAGGACTGGTGAATGAGTTTCTGGAAATCATTTAGAACAGCCATTTAGAGATACTGCTGCTAGTACCTGACCCCTGAGTACTCACACTGCTGTTACTAACTTATTATAATAGAATCTACAGCTCTCTGATCTTTAAGGCATAATACACTTGAGTAGATCCAGGTGGAGGGGAGTCTCATTTCTTTTAAAGACAAAACAAAAACGAGGAGTCACGCTCCGAAGTTGCCCACGATCTGAGCAGAGTTTTCTCCGATCGAGCCGAACAATGTGAAAAACCTTTACAAATACCAAGGAACCATCCTAAGATGGTTGGTTCTGGACGAGACAAGAGTGATGTGGATTTTTTAAAGCTCCCTTGGCAATTCTGATGATCGGCCGACTTTACGAGTTACCGAACACAGTGGCGCCCGAGCACAGGGGTCCCTGGCTTCCTGGGATGGGGAGCGGGAGTCTCTGAGTACCAGGGCCAATGGTGAAACAAGATATTGACGAAACTGTAAAACTCTGACACTCTCAAATATTGGGGAGGAGGTGGAGGAATGGTGACACCAAAATTAGTAGTAGCACTTTGGGGACAAGAGTGGATGACTGACGGCTCTGGTAGCATTAACGATGTATACACTGCAAACCCAGCAAGCTGACCTCCGGGCAGATTCACATTCTGTAGAATGGAGACCAGAACAGACAACGACCTGCGCCAGCACTGTGTCTAATGGCAAAAAAAGTGGCAACTTTCTCAATATGTATCAACAGGGAACTCCAGTAGACTGAAGGCAGCGAAGCACAGTCACACAGCGCAACACTGTAACACGGCTAAAACTAACAAAGTAAGATTAAATGCATGGACATAAAGTTCTTTTAAATGTTAAAAACAGAAAGTGCGATAATGATATAATGCCACTCAAAGAATAGAAATATGCACAACCAGGGGCGCCTGGGTGGCTCAGTCGGTTGAGCATCCGACTTCGGCTCAGGTCATGATCTCGCAGTTCGTGGGTTCAAGCCCCACGTCGGGCTCTGTGCTGACAGCTCAGAGCCTGGAGCCTGCTTCAGATTCTGTGTCTCCTTCTCTCTCTGCCCTTCCCCTCTCGTTCTCTGTCTCTCTCTCAAAATAAATAAACATTAAAAAATTTTTTTAATAAATAAAAATAAAACTTTTTAAAACCATGATACCTAAAAAACATGGATGAATCTTGCAAATATAAATTTGAGCAGCTCCTCAAATAGAGGAATCTACTGCGTGATTTCTTTTCTATAAAGAGAAAACCTCAAAAAGAGATTAATCGGTGGTAGGAATCAAGAGAGTGGTCACATCCCTGTGGGGAGAAGGACGCAGGTGACCAGGAAGGAGCACACGGGAGTTGCTGGGGTGACAAGGGAGGGAATTTGATCCTTGCTCTGGGCTGCTGGTTATGCGGGTGTGCTAACTCTGTAAACACCTGAGCGGCATGCTTATGATGTTTGCGGTGGTTCTCTGTGTAGGCTATACTGCAATACAAGTTTCAGAATACATAACAACAAAATTTGAAATAAATATGACAAAATGACGCCTCTGAATGATAGCTGTGTTTTCCCAATAACTTCAGTACTTATATGAATGAAAAACCATTTAAAACACTGAATTACAACAAGGATGCCAAGACCACTCAGCAAACAACGGTCCCTCCGCCAAACGGTGCTGGGACAGGGCTTACGCACGTGCGACGGAGTGTGGCTGAACCCTTACCTCACACCATATAGAAAAATCAACCCAAACTAGAACAACGAATGAAAGAGCCACAACCACAAAACTCTTAAAAATATATATAGGAGTAAATTTTCATGACCTTGGATTTGACAATAAACTCTTGGATATGACACCTAAGAGTAACAAAAGAAAATATAGATAAATTAGGCTTCACCGAAATTAATAACTTCTGTGAATCAAAGGAATTTTTATCAAAGAAAGTGAAAAGACAAAAAAAAAAAAAAACCCGAAAGTGAAAAGACAACGTACAGAGGAGGAGAAAATATTTGCAGACCATCTCTGATAAGGGTCTAATAGCCCCACTACACAAAGAACACTTCCAACTCAACCACGAACACAACCAAACGCAAAAGTGGGCAAAGGACTCGAATACACAGTTCTTCACAGAAGATAAGAAATTGCCCAATAAGCACATGGAATATGCTCAACATCAGTAGTCATTAAGACCCAGCAACTCCACTCCATCCCCAATGAGACCCCACTTTGCAACCACAGAAAGAGCTGTAATCAAAAAAGTGAAAAAGTGAGATAACAATGGTTGGCGGTGAGGGTGTGGAGAAACTGGGACCTTTCTGCGTTGCTGGTGGAACGTAAAATAGTGCAACGTGACAGAAAACCGTTTGGAGGTTCCTCGTAAAGCTAAAAGACGGAATTATCCAGCAAGTGGGCAATGGACCCAGCAACTCCACCCCTCAGAGCTGAAAACAGAGACACAAATCCTTGTACGCAAATGCTCGAAGCAACACTACTCCCAACAGCCGTAAGGTGGAAACAACCCAAATGTCTTTCAACAGATGAATGGCTAAACGATGACGTGGCCATAAAAAGGAATGGAGTTCTGCTGCCTGCCTCAAGGTGGATGGACCTGGACAATATTTTTTTTTTTTTTTTAATTTTTATTTCTAGGAGAGAGAGAGAGAGACAGCATGAGCAGGGGAGGGTCAGAGAGAGAGGGAGTCACAGACTCTGAAATAGGCTCCAGGCTCTGAGCTGGCTGTCAGCACAGAGCCTGACGCGGGGCTCGAACCCACGAACCGCGAGATCATGACCCAAGCGAAAGTCGGACGCTTAACCGACTAAGCAACCCAGGCGCCCCGGACCTGGACAATATTATGCTGGGTGAAAAAAGTCAGACTCAAAAGGTCATGTAGTCATGTATTACAGGATTCTAGTTAAACAAAATAACCAGGATGGGTAAATTCCTGGAGACAGAAAGCAGATCGGTGGTTCCAGGACCAGAATGAGGGAAGAACGGGGAGCCACTACGTAATGGGTACGAGGGCTCCCCTTAGGGTGATGACAATGTTCTGAAACAGAGGTGTGGCTGTACGACGCTGTCAATGTCCTAAACAACACTGAACTCTATGCTTCAAAGTGGTTCGCTGATGTCAATTTCACCTCAATAGAAACAGGTCGCGTTCAACAAAAGCGTGCACAACAAGAAGTGTATTATTACCAAGAAATGTCTGATCCCCATAGGTTAGACCTTTCCCTCTAGAACTAGATTAACCAGAAGCGGGTCAGCTCTCCGAGGTCTCGTCCGACTGATGGACGAGTATTGTTTCTGCTCAGGCAATGATATTCTCTTCTTCGTCTGGACAACAGACATCACAATAAAGAGGGTAGGAAAGGGCTAAGGAAGAATGTGGCACGGCCACGGGGCACACAGCACACCTGAGTCATCCAGTCACTGGAAGTCGTCAGGGTAACTCACCCGCACGATGATGCCCATGCGCTTGCTTTCATAGGTGAAAGGGAAGATCTGTAAGATGGTGAAGTTCAGGATCTGGTCGCCAGGGGTCCTCAGCTGCATGGAAGACTGGTCCCGGCCCACCAGGGTCAGCCCCACACTTTCGGTCCACTGTACCAGGGCCACCTAAAGGCGACACAGGGTCGAAGGTCAGGCACACCGCCAAGGGTCCTGGTTCACAGGTCGAACAAATGAACACGAAGGCAGAAGGGGCAGCAGAGACAGACGAAGCACAGGCAGTCACTGGGTCCCCAGGAAGGCTGGGCCGGCCCGCGACAGCCTGGGCACTCGGCTGTCCCTGACACAGGGGGACTCCCCTTCTCTTCCGGGCCCCAAGGCAGGCCGCGCGCCAGGGCTGTGGCAGAGAGGACGCTCAGAAGGTCGGGAGCGATCACTTTTGCGCGATGTGCACGGAGCCCTCAGAAACAGGGGAGCCTCACCAGTAACCAACCCAGTAGGGTCTACACCACCTTCAACCAGGCAGCCCTGCCCCCGAGGGGACGCACAGCAATGTCTGGGGACACTTCTGGTTGTCACACTGGAGAAGGGGGTGTGTGCCAGGACCCCCTGGCCTCCACCCGCGAGGTGCGCTAGACACCCCGACACACAGCGATGGCCACACCGCAGAGATGGATCCCTGCCCCCGAAGGCAGCACTGCTGAGGGCATGGACCCTGGTCTACACAGAAGAGGAAACAGGCGCTCGGGCAAGGGACTCGCTCAGCTGCCCAAGGTGGCCAGGCCTGGGAGGTAGCTGGTCCACACAAGCCTGCCCACCCGCCCTGCGCTTCCCAGAGGCCTATCTTCTGTTGCCATCTGGAACCTTCCTGCTGCCTCGGCGACACGAGCTTCACTTCAGGTCAAAGGCAGGGGCCCGGCTGGTCATGCAAGTGAGTGAAGAGGGCTGGGCGGGGACGCACCCCACCACAGCCACAGGGGCGGCGACCCATAACCCCATGGGCACCGATGGGGGAGGCTGCCCCAAGGGGACTCAGCCCAGGATGGCCCGCGCTGCCAGTTCCTCAAGAAAAACCAGAAACCTGGCCCTGAGATCTCCTTTTACATAGCAACAATTAATCTGCATGTTCTAAAAGCTTGTGAGTCTGAGGGCCACCTGGGTGGCTCAGTCGGTTAAGCCCCTTGACTCCTGATTTCAGCTCAGATCATGATCTCACAGTTCATGGAACTGAGTCCCACACAGGGCTCTGTACAGACAGTGTGAAGCCTGGGATTCTCTCTCTCTCTCTCTCCCGCTCTTTCTGCCCCTCCTCTGCTCATGCATGCTCTCCCTTTCTCCTTCTCAAAAAAAAAAAATAATAATTTAAAAAATAATAATAAAAATAAAAGCCAGTGAACCTGGCCAGGGGTCTCCAGGAAGACAAGGAAACACAAGTAGAAAAAGAAGACAACAGAGAGGGGAGCTGGGGGGGGGGGGGTTGGGCAGTGATGGGTCCCCACCCAGACTCGCCCCCTCCACCCCCACTGCCACAGGAAGGAATCACCAGTGAGTGTAAAGAGCCCACGGTGTGCCTGACAGACACAGCCTAAACGACAGGGCCACCCCGTGTGGTCAGCAGAGAGCCCCTGAGCTAAGAATGACCCACTCCAGCTGCGGGGATATGAAGAAACAGACTCAGAGGAGCAAGCGAGGCAGGGGCCTCGGCCGGCGGCAGGGACAGGCTGACGCGGGGTCTACTCCTGGGTGTAACGGGCACAAGGAAAAGGCCCCCGGGAAACGGCCAATCCCAGGGGCCTGGGCTGGGGTGCGAGCTCCGCGGCGCGGCCTCAGTGGTGCCCGGCTGCACTCGGGTGCCCACCCGACACACTGTCACCAGCATGAATCTGATGGGACGCACAGCAGGCAGAATAACGGCCCCCAAAGATGCCTACATCCTAATCCCGGGACCCGCGAAGAGGTGACCTGACTCGGCCAAATGGGCTCGCAGGGGTGATGGAGGGTGAGGACCCAGCCGCGGGGAGCCTCTCCTGGATCATGCAGGTGGGCCCGATGCAATCACAGGGCCCTCGAAAGGCAGAGAGGGGCATGGAGGGCAGAGCGAGGGCCAGAGAGAGGAGACGGGCGTCGGGTTTGAAGAGAGAGGTAGGGACATACAGCAGGGAAGAGGGCCGCGGCTGGGAGCAGGGCAAGGCAACAGCTTCACCCCTGCGGCCTCTCACCTAAAGGACACACTCAATCTGGGGTGTTTCCAAACAGCAGCCGTGCAGCAATTTGCTCCCGCAGCAGCCGAAATGCACACGAGACGCTTCCAATTTTAATGCCCAACAAGCCGCCATTTTATTCCAAACCAAGCCCGAGAGGATGGAGTCTAAGGAAAGGTCCCCCGTCTCCCTTTTCTTCTTATAAAATGTAACCTTTAGGGAAGGAAAAGGAGGCAGGTTTCAGGACAGAGCAGACCTGGGGAGCGACAGAGGGTGACGGAGAAAGGGGCACCTAGGAGGTATCAGTTCTGAGACGCTTTGCTATGTCTCAGCCCGGCGGTGGCTCCCCGGTGGCCGCTACTCCGTAAGAAAGCGTCTGGGGTATTTCCGTGTCCCTGCAGGGGCGGAGGCCACCGAGAGTCGCTCTCCCAGGGGATCACGGTCGCCCACGCTCCTGCCTCATCTGGCTGCTCCTGGAGGCCCCCCTTCCTTCTCCCAGGATCCCCTGCACACGCAGACACCTGCTGCTCCGGGCTCTGACTCAGTTTCCGGAACCCCAGGCTCTCCTGGGCTGCCCTGCTACCCCCTGAAGTGGGGACAGGGGTGTCAAACGGGTTGCAGCCCAGCTCTGCCACCCGCCCCCACCCCCCCAGCCTCTGCACAGCGCGGGACTCCGCGCGCTTCGTTTCCATTTCTGTCCCAGCGCTAAACGTTCCGTGTATCCGTCCCTCGTTGGCTCTGCTCAGATACCCAACCGGCTTCCTACTGCTGGCAGTAACTGAATTTATGCTGGAACAAGAGATTTGTCTTCAGGAAAATTCTACTCTGTCCGAGTGATGTCCGAGCAAGTCACCCGGGATTCCCAGGGACGAGCCTTCCCTTCTGACCGACGGACGGTACTGTCACACTGACCCCCACCTGCAAAGAAAGGGCCAGTCAAGCAGCGACTGGCTTTTGTCTTCTCTGCTGATAGTCTGCCTCGGTCTTTGAAAACCCATTCACGTGCTGGTTTGAGTCTTTCCACAGGGCCTGTCCTACCTGTCACCTCTCAACGTCTAAAATGATCAGTGAAGACTGTTCTGCACGCAACAGTCCCATCGCCTGTAAACCGCTTACAGGCCGGCATGTGGTCAGCAACACTCCTGTCTTCTGCTTCACCTTTCTGTACCGTGGAAATATTTTCCTTATGTACCTTCATTTCTTTCAATTTTAAGCAAACACATATCTCAACATAAGATATTACAAACACGTAGGTACACTCGAGCCTCCTCCTTTACGCGCCAACTTCTCAACAAAGGAGAATTCTTCTCGAGATGCCTTCAACCATGGCTCTCAATGAAAGGGGTTTTTTCATTCTTGTTTTCAAGCTGCTGTTACGTCACCCCTTAAAAACCCATTTCACTGCTGTGAACAGATGTGAAACGTCGGTGGTACTGGGCTTCGGGGAAACGCATTAATTCCCCCAAAGCCTGCTCTTAACCGCAACGGAAAGAATGCGGAACTCCCGACCCTATGGGGCAGCTCCAGCTCGGGCAGCCCAGCCCCCACGCCTGGGACCCACGGGGTTGCACAGAAGGGACAGCTGGCCTGTAACGCTGAAATGGTCGCAGTGACGGTCACTGCTGATGGGTGAGTTACACCCGGAGGCTAACATCTTCCACCTCCGTTTCTTCAGCAGCAAACCTCTCAGTGGAGCAAGGGAACGAGCCACCACCATGCTTGCTCCTCCCTACCCTGGTCCAGCCTCCTCATCAAAGCCTCCCTGGTCTCTCTGGGGACCGGTGCCCCAGGACGTGAGCCCCGCCAAGGGCGTGGGGGGCAGTGGAGGGGGTCTCTGATTCTCGCCTTCCACCCTCTGGCCCGCAGCGTTAACCGGAAGCTCCTTTCTAAACAGAAACCCCCAAAATCCTACAGAGAAGAGACTGGTTTGGAATCGGGGCTCCCTGACCCTCCTCAAAGGCAGCAGGGACAAACATTTCTGGGGGCAGGAGAGCCCGATGCATTTCTTTCCCAAACAAGACAATATAAAATGAAGTTACTTCTTATACTGGGGAGTCCAAACTGTTCAAGAGAATCACTCCCTATCGCCCAATCAGAAAGGATCCGGGGGTCTTGAGTCTCACTGTCCCCAACAGCCAGAAGTGGGGGGTCTCTGAGACTTCGGGTCAGAATATCCAGAGGTCAGAGCAGCAGCAGAAAAAGAAACCCATTAAGGTGAATGAATGAACAAATAAATTAACTCCACCAAATGGAAACTGAGCAGGGGGCAGAAGGGGGGAGGCGCGGGGGCTCTGAGTCGGCCGTGTGTTCTGGGTTGGGCCAGGAAATCAAAAGGACAGGCTGCTACGCTCCCTCCCCAAAATGCCCATCTGAGGAATTCATGCCAGAACGATCCATGAAAGGGCTTTTTCATCGTCTGTGGCTCAGCAATAAACCACCTGTGACAAGTTTTAATAATTTTCCCTTTGTACCTGGGAAATGTGTGCTTGGGAAAAATGCCAGGTCAGGCTAAGAGCCTTGAATTCTTGTCAGAAGTAGGATACACGGTAATCGTAAGCGCGTGCGTGAACCTGATATCCTTGGTGGCTCTCAAGATTGACAGCCAGGCTCAGGAAGGCCAGCCAGCTCGCCCTAATGCAGCCTTTCAAGGCCATGACTGCAGCCAGAGACCTAAGGTATTCTTAACTAGGAAGTTGATTCAACAATGCACTACCGGGGGCTGGACAGAGAGCAGACAGGACCCAGAGGGGTGGGGTAAACTGAGGCAGGAGCCACCCAGCTCGGCTAACCACTGCCCAGTAGAAACTGGGCCCACCATCTCCAGGTCTGATCTTTCCCAAAAAGAGCTTTTATATAACATTAAGTGATTTTTTTTTTTTAAATACTGCTACAGATTTTTTTTTTTTTAAACACAGCATGGAGCAAACAAAACAGCTGCCCCTGTTTTATTTAAGAACCTGTGGGCAAGATGGCGGAATAAAAGGCCACTCCCTGATCCAAGCTGCTTTGATCCCGTACTTGAAATTCAGGCTCCTATTACTTAATCTGATTAAAATTCAGATTTGAAAAGAAAGAATGATGTCATTTCCATAAAATCTTAGCCATTTAGAAATCACTCTTCCCTTAGCCCATTCTGGGCCAACACGAATAAGAAACAGGACAGAACCTTAGCATCTAGGGCCTGGAGCAGTTAATGCCAATGGGGGCTCATTCGATGGTTTTCTACAGCATCCCTAAAACACTACCAACACCCCCTCTTCTGCGCAACCAGTGCTCTATTTCAAGATTCGGACCCCCCACTGGTTAATAAATAACATTGAAGGAGGGGTTTTTCCTTAAATTCCTGACCTCTGTTCTCTGAACTGACCCTGGGGCAAGGACCCAGCAGTGTGCGATGGTAAAGCCCCGCCCATCTCCTAAATCTTTCTCGCTCTTTTGCACACGCATCTGAATGCAGTCATTGTCCAGCGGCCCGGGTCACAGGTAGAAGGCGGCATTTGAGGGAAGGGCACCCCTGAGAAATGAGTGTGGTCCTGGAAGGGAGAACCTCGGGTCCGCGCGGGGGCTGAGGATGGCAGGCCCCCAGCAGAGCCACACGCTTGTCTTTCTTTCCCCGGGTGGTTTTTATCCTCACTCTGCAACATGGTTACAAAGATGCAAAACAAGACACCTGGAGCCTTTTACACACACACTCGGGGGCGCGCAGAGACTAACCCGTCAGGCGTCTGTCATGACGGTCAAAATTGAAGACGGCCAGAAGCGGGAGACAAAATAATTTGCGGGGTATCTGAGCAGCAGGAGAGAGGGCAGCCATTAAAAATCCTACCACAGGGGGCGCCCGCGGGGCTCAGTCAGTTAAGCATCCGACTTTGGCTCAGGTCACGAACTCGCGGTTCGTGAGTTCGAGCCCCGCGTCGGGCTCTGTGCTGACAGCTCAGAGCCTGGAGCCTGCTTCGGATTCTGTGTCTCCCTCTGTCTCTCTCTGCCCCTCTCCCGCTCGTGTTCTGTCTCTCTCTCAAAAAAAACATTAAAAAATTAAATAAATAAATAAATAAATAAAAATCCTATCACAGACAGCTACTGGACAGGGATAAGACCATATATTACCAAGTGGACACATCAAGATAGAATGTGGAGTGACGCTAAACATTTAAGTTCTGGGTATGGAAGACAGAGAGAGGAAAAATACCAAAATGGTTTTTTTTCCCCTCTAAGTTTATATGATAAACTTACAAAATCTGCTATTCGATGAGCTGTCGCTTTACTGTACTTTTTTTTTTTAAGATTTTATTTTTAAGTAATCTCTGCACCCAAAGTGGCGCTTGAACCCACAACCTCGAGATCAAGAGTCACATGCTCCACGGGCTGAGCCAGCCAGGCGCCCCTTCACCGCACTCCTCTATCCCCCAGCACGGTGACCCGGGCCCAGGAATGCCCTCCTTGACGGACTCTGCCATGGTCGGGGAGGTCTGTGCGTGCAGCTCTGTTGATCTCTCGTGCTGTCTGTAAGAGGGCTGTTTCAAGGTCACTGGAGATCAGGGGAGAAACACACCCTTTTGGTTTGTCTTTCTAAGGACAGGAACCTGGAGAGATGGGTTGTGAAGACAGGACACTCCGAAGGAAGGCTTCTGGGGGCTGCCTGAAGGTTTCTTAGCACCCAGTGTGGAAGCTTCCCCAGATAAGAAAGAGGGAAGGGTCAAAACACACACTTGACTGAGACTGGGAGGCACACAGACCCTGAGCGCTAGCTCAGAACCGGCAAGAATAGCCGGATATTCTGGAGGCCCACCCAGCACCCGCCCCAAGCTCCCCACACAGGTGCATGGCACCCCCTCATGTTTCGTGAGCGACAGAGCACAGTTAAGCCCTCCTCCTGGGGGCAGAGAAGCAGTACTGAGGTCACAGAGCCACACGACGTGGGCTGCTGCTTTTCATCAGGCCACAGCAACGTGGCCCTGGAGACAGCCCTTGGCCAACCTACACCCCACCTGCTGAACGGGTACCATCGTATTAACCGTGGGTCGTAAGAGGTGCCCGGAGCGCAGGGCCTGGCGCTCCAAGCCAGTGTTCGGCAGATGGCCGCTTCTAACTGCCGTCAGCTCACAGATGATCTGCCCCTAACACCCCGCTGAGGGACCTTCTTGCACTGCTGGTGGGAACACGAACGGGTGCAGCCACTGTGGAAAACAGTACGAAGCTTCCTCAAAAAGTTAAAAAAAAAAATTGGGGCGTCTGGCTGGCTCAGTCGGTAGAGCATGCAGCTCTTGATCTTGGGGTCGTAAGTTTGAGCCCTACCTTGGGCAGAGAGATCACTTTTTTAAATAAAAAAAAAGACAATTAAATTAAAAGTTAAAAATAGAACTACTCAGGGCACCTGGGTGGCTCAGTCGGTTAAGTGTCAACTTTTGATTTTGGTTCCGATTATGATCTCGTGGTCCTGAGACTCAGCCCCGTGTCAGGTTCCATGATGGGCATGGAGGCTGCTTAAGATTCTCTCCCCCTCTGCCCCTCCCCCACTTGCACACATACACACTCTCTCTCTAAAAAGAAAATGGAACTGGCCTACAACCTGCAATTGCACTACTGGGTATTTACCAAAAAACTAAAACAACAAAGGAATACATGCACCCCTACGTTTATAGCAGCGCTACTGATAACAGCCAGACTATGGAAGCAGTGCTCACTGATAGATGAATGGATAAAGAAGTAATATGTGATATATATAACATATATATAATATACAACATTCCATTCTGTGTGTGTGTGTATGTGTGTGTGTGTGTGTGTGTGTGTGTGTGTGTGTAGAATGTGGAATATTATTCAGTCATAAAAAAGAATGAAATCTTGCCATTTGCAATCACAGGGATGTCATGAGAAAGTATAATGCTGGGCAAAGTAAGTCAGAGAAAGTGAGTATCATATGATTTCACTTACGTGTGGAATTTAAATAAACAAATAAGCAAGAGGGGAAAAAGAGAGAGAGAGAAACACGCCAAGAAACCGACTTTAACTACAGAGAACACACTGATGGTCACCGGAGAGGTGGACGGGGGCTGGGGATTAGAGGGTACGCAGGATGAGCCCCGGGTGAGGTCTGAAATCGCTGAAACGTTATATTGTACACCTGAAACTACTATTACGCTGTATAGTATATACATGCTATATATATATATATATATATATATATATATATATAAAATATATAATACCATGCTGGAATTAAAATAACACAAAATAAAACTTTAAAAAAACTTTACTGCCAAAATTAAATAGCAAATATTCCTATTTTATTGGAACTTTAAAAGCTTGATAAAGTTAAAACTGTATCTTAAAATAAAAAGCCATGGTTCCTGCTATTGTTTCATTTGACTAATTGATTCCTGCACTGACATATATTTTTATCTAACAAATAAATATTTTAAATTACCAGCTTAAAAAATTCAAATAAAATCGAGGCGCCAGGGTGGCTCAGTCGGTTGGGCATTTGACCCTTGGTTTCGGCTCAGGTCATGATCCCTCTGTGCTGAGCATGGAGCCCACTTGGGATGGTCTCTCTCCCTCTCTCTGCCATTCCCCTCCGAAAATATAAAAATAAGGGTGTTATGCTGAGCGAAATCAGGCAGAGAAGGACAGACACCATATGTCTGCACGTATCGGAGGATTAGGAGGAACTTAACAGAGGACGGTGGGGGAGAAGAAGGGGGGAAAAGTGGGGGAGAGGGAGGGAGGCAAACCATGAGAGACTCTTGAATGCTGAGAACAAACTGAGGGCAGCTGGGGTGGGGAGAGGGGGAGGGGGGAGATGGGCACGGAGGAGGGCACTTGTGGGGATGAGCACTGGGTGTTATATGGAAAACAACATGACAATAAGCTATTTAATAAATAAATAAATAAATAAATAAATAAATAAAAGCAAAAATAAAATCACCCCACTAAGCAGGTCAGAACGGGTCAACTAAACACAGCCAGCAAGTGCAACGGGAGAGTCAGGAGGCCAATGTGATGCCCTCACGTTCCATGAAAGTCAGCAGACAGGAGGGTCTTGAAATGCCATCGAGAGACGACCACACAGCAACCTGATATTTTAGTAAAACCCAGGCCTCTGCAGACGTCACACCTCAGTGATGATCCGAGTACTGACGTGCTTTCAAAACAAGAGTTACTGCAATCAAGGTACAAAACTGAACCTATAATTTCCAACTGTGCCTTTAAAAAATTTTTTTAAATGTGTTAACAATTAAAGGGTGAGAAAAATTTCTAACAGATGCAAAGGACGACCTCTGCAAGAATACTCAGATACTAGTAACAATGGGCATCTCAGGGGGGGCTCTGTGTAGAGGGGGCAAGATGAAGGAGACATGCTTCTCACCCTACGCCACGAGCGCGGGGCAGCCCTGCAGAGCATCCTATATTCGACCTAGAACTTGTAATTAATCACTCTGAAATTGGCGAGCTGTTCAAGGCGTGGCCAAGGCATCAAGAAACTTTCAATCATACACACATCACGCATCCCGACACGTACACGTACTCACAGGGCACCTGTGTGCGCACACACGCACCCCTACATACAAACACACAGACACACTCGCGCAGACAGAAATCTAACAGGAGCACGACCACCCAGGATTTGGTAAGGGACGTGACTTCACTCACTGGGGCCCCCTTCCTTCCCTGGACTACAGTCTGAATCTGTACTACAAAAAACACGCAACTATGTTTCTGCATAGAGAATAAACAGAACGTAAACAGTAATCTCTAGGCGGTGGATAAAATTAATGCTTATCAACTTCTCTTCAGAACCTACGTTTTTACTTTTTCTGTAATGAGGACGCTACTATTTGTGATTTTAAATGCCTAAAAAAAGTTTGTTGTTTTTTTTTTTAGTATGAAAGAATTCCTGGAAAAGACGAATGAATGAGTCATACGGTTGATTCTACCTGCTCTTAGGAGAGCGCTTCCTTGACCATTCACGTCAAGAAACAAATGCGTTAAAAAACCGCATCACGACCATGACCCACCCCTCTCCCAGAGCCCCCCACCTGCAAGGCGGCCAAACATCCAGAAAGTGATGGAATGCGGAGCACTGGGCCAAGCACTCGGGAGCACCTCTCTGTGGCCAGATTATATCTATTCCATTTCCCCTGGGAGTTACTATAGGCGGCAGGCGGGGCCCGGGGCCCCTCCGGCTATAATCAACAGCTGAATAAAGACACTTCAAGGCTTCCAACGCAGAATGTGCACAGGAAACAAATTTAGGAAATCCTGCTTTCTGTTACAGGAAATGAATCCTACCCCAACTGGTAGAAATTATTCTGGCAGCTCCAGAGTAAAATGAGTCCTGGACTCTTTGTGGATTCTAGGCACGTGACCTTGCCTGGACAAGCACTGTTTTACTGATATAGAATTTCAAAGGTAGGATTCTGGACCCGGCCAAGCCTCCGAGGAATCCTGCAGGGGCTCAGGAACAGGACAGCTTTCTGAAGGGTTTTGCTGGAACTAGATGTAGCCTCCTTTCTGTCACATGGTGATTCGGTAGACACAGATTCGTATTTTGCAGTATACATCTTTCGAAATATTAGGAAGGCAGGTCAGTAAAATATTAATAGCGGTTTCACCTTTAGTTAGTAGGATTACGGTTTGCTTCTTATTTTTTTACCTGTATTTTCACATAAACATGAAAAAACTGTATGATAAAAAATAAAGCTGGGGGGCGGGGTACCAAAAAGGTAACACTGACCTCTGTGAAGACACCGAATACCAAAAGAAAATTTTTTTTTTTTTTTTTTTTAGAATCACTACTCGGAATCTTAGAAAAATGAGATAAATCTGAATCTAATTGCAATTCCTGAACGGGAGCTGAGAAGCACAAAGCATTCCGAGAAAGAGTAACCCTCATGGAAAAACTCTGCCTGGGCCTAAACCAAATATATCAAAGGTTCAGTGGGAAGCAAGGGCGTGAGACGGGCATTGAAGGCCAAACAATAGCCAATATAGGCGCTCACAGGTAGCGGTCCTAATCAGATCGTCGGCTTCTGAAACTTGGTCAAATGCCCATCCCATTAAACGCCCCATGAGCTACTCATTCCCGGCCCACAACTACCCAGAATCTGGCCCTCTCAGACACCTTCTCTCAAGGGTTCTGTCTCCCAGCTCCAAATGGAAAAGCAAGATCAAATAGACTAAATTCAATGGAGAAATGATGACAGATATGAAGCTTTTGGTTATTACAGCACAAGTCAGAATAAATGGGTCGGATCATCCGTATCTGTTCCCCCTCCCTCCACTTCTCTCGCTCTGCACGCAAGGCCCACTTCAGAATCGGGCCAAGGGTTACAACATTTTCCACCCAAAAAATCTGGTTCAAATGTCAGTAGTCACGGATGAACTCGGTGCATAGTTGTGCTGTCCCCCAAACACCAAGCAGACGACAAGGGGTCAGTTCCCAGGAGACACAATCCATGGGCCCCCAAGAAAGACAGATGACAAGGGGTCCTCTCCCAGGGGCCACAATCCAGGGGCCCCCAAGAAGGAGAAGGAAGCTACTGGACAGGGAAAGCCACATCCAAAAGTCCTCTCATTTTTGAACTCTGGAACAGGTTCTCACTGTGGTGACTGCACACCCGCCATCAAGCCCCGGGCTCACTGATGTTCTCCAGTTTGTCCAGACCTTCAGAACACTTCATTTACCAGAGAGGGCCCCTCCCTCCTTCTTAAAATGATCCACAAAAAATAAGTGGAAGCCCTTGTAACACTGGTTTAAAATGATTCTGGGGGCGCCCAGGTGGCTCAGTCGATTAAGCGTCTGACTTCGGCTCAGGTCATGATCTCACAGTTCGTGGGTTCGAGCCCCGCATTGGGCTCTGTGCTAACAGCTCAGAGCCTGGAGCCTGTTTCAGATTCTATGTCTCCCTCTCTCTCTGACCCTCCCCTGCTCATGCTGTCTCTCTCTCTCTCAGAAATAAATAAAACATTTAAAAAAAGAAATAAAATATTTAAAAAGAAAAGAAAAGATATTGGAAGATCACACATCAAAAAGTTCTTAGTGGCTTCTAGAAGATAACTTAGTACAATGACTACGAGTTTGGGTTCTGACAACAGGCCCCCCAGTTGAAACCCCGGCCCCGTCACTCAGGGGCTGCTGCTACCCAACCAGTTAGCAAGGAGGGAGCCGCAACCCAGCACGCGCCTCCTTGTAACAGACACTGAGGACAGCGCCATCGGCGCAGACGTGGAGTTAGGTCAGACTCTAACTAAGGAGCGTTCCACAAGAGAGTGGCCTGTATTCTTCAAAAGTGTCAAGGCGTGAAAGTCAAGGAAAGCCAAGTCCCAGACTTAAGGAGATAAGAGGTGTGACGACTGAATGCAGTGTGTGTTCCTGGAATGGATTCTCATGGGTGTGTGTGGGGGGGTGGGTGTGTGGGTGTGTGGGTGTGTGCGCGCGCGTGCAGAAGTAAGAAGCTGTCAGTGGGACAACCAATGACGTTTGAGTAACATCTGCAGGACAGAGAACTGTACTGTCTCAATGTCAATTTCCTGAATCTGATGAAGGTCTTTTTTTCTTAGGAAAAAAATTTAAGACTCTTAGAAGCAAAAAAGGATTGAGGGCATGTGGGTGGCTCCACACTGACAATGTGGAACCAGCTTGGGAGTCTGTCTCTCTCTCTCTCTCTGTCTCCCCTCCCCTGCTCGCTTGCTCTCTCTCTCTCTCAAAATAAACAAACTTAAAAAACTTTTTCAAAAAAAAGCAAAAAAGGACCAAGTCTGCAGCTGACTCTTCAAAGGTGAGACAGAATGATAAAGCCCAAGTAGAAAAAGGTGACCGTTGGTAAAATCTGAGTGAAGTTTTGGTAAAAGGGGAATTCTTTGTACTAATTCTACAACTTTTTTTGTAAGTCTGAAATTATTTCCAGAACAAAAAGTTAAAGAAAAAAATCTAGGTGACTTCAGGCTAAATGTTTTACCTCTCTGTCCTGGATTTTTCTCTTCTGAAAATGGGAAGAATAAAAGTTCCTCTTAGTTGCTAGAAAGATTAAGTGAGATAATACACGGAGAGCACTTCAAATGTGATCTGATGGGTATCAGGTGCTCAAGGAAAGTTACCTACTGTCACCTTTCAAGACCGAGATTGCAAATGACCCAGTGTCTTCTGATAGTTGTCTGAAGGGTCCAAATTCTCTATATTGAAAGGTAACGGCTTTCATCATCAGAATACAAGTTTTCTGGAAGGGAAGAGGGGAGAAGGAAAAAAGACCAGAATGTTCCTAGACTGGTGAAACATCCCTGTGTTTGAATCCTACTCAAGTCAGGAAGACGAAGAATATGTTATTTTCATTCTGGCCGAGTGCTCCCGTCCACATACGCAGAGAGTGCTCCTGTAGTGTGGGACCCCGGGAGGGAAAGCACCTAGAGGCTTGTTACAGGAAACAATAAAGGTCAACCATGCTCGGAGACCCTCTGCTCTGGAACATGGAGTCACGTGATTCCCTCTCGTTCTAGCAAAAGAAAGTGCTTACATATAAACAACAACGTGGCTTAGTGAACTTCATCAGAATCAAACACTAGTGTCTCAAAGGACACCGTCGTGAAAGTAAACAGATGGCCTTCGTAAGAGGAGAAAATGCTTGCAAATCACATATCCTGTGAGAGGCTTTGATCTAGAATATGTATTTAAAAAAGCTCAACTGAACATCAAAAAGACACGTAATTCAAAGGGGACAAAGGATGGGGCGCCTGGGTGGCTTAGTCGGTCAAGCGTCCGACTTTTGCTTAGGTCATGATCTCGCGGTTCGTGGGTTCGAGCCCCGCGTCGGGCTCTGTGCTGACTGCCAGCTCAGAGCCTGGAGCCTGTTTCAGTCTGTGACTCCCTCTCTCTCTGATCCTCCTCTGCTCACGCTGTCTCTCTCTCTCTCCTAGAAATAAAATAAAACATTAAAAAAAAATTAAAAACAACAAAGGGGTCAAAGGACTCTGGAGAGGAGAAGATACACAAACAGCCGATAAGCACATGAGAAAGTGCTCGGCATTACTGACCATTGAGGAAACGCAAGTGAAAACCACAGGGAGACTTCCCTTCACGCTCCCTAGGGTGGCCAGAGTCAAAAGGCCTGACAAGAACACCTGTTGGCAAAGAAGGAGAGAAACCGGAAGCCTTCCATGTGGCCGGTGGGGATGCAAAATGATGCAGCCACTGGCAAGAGTGGTGTGGCAGTTTCGAGAAGGTCAGACATGGAGTTTTGACCAGACAGCCCAGCAATTCCGCTCCTAAAGATACTCCAAGAGAAAGGAAGGTGCACATCCACCCAAAAACTCGTGAAACTAAGGTTCACAGCAGAGGTAGCCATGATAGCAAAAAAAGAAAAGAAAAAAGAAGCAATCCGAATGCCCATCAACAGATAAATGCATTCATGTGATGCAGTATTAGCCACACCATGGAATATTACTCACACATACGAAGGCACGAAGGACTGATACCGTCCACTGCGTGGATGGGTCCTGAGAACAAGCGCTAAGTGAGGGAAGCCAGACACACATGCCACATACTGTACGTGTCCCTTTGTATGAAATGTCCAGACTCGGCAAATCCAGAGGGATCGGGCTGGGGGAAGGGCCGGAGCCCACGAGGATATGGGATGCCGTGCCTCCTTTCAGGGAGATAAAAATATTCTCACACTGACCATGGTAATGGATGCCTCAGTCCGTGAATATACTAAAACACTGAACTCTATATGTTCAGTGGGTAATTGCGTGGCGTATGGATTGTATCTTAACAAAGCTGATATTTTTATTTTTTTTAATGTTTTATTTATTTTCGAGAGAGAGAAACAGTCAGACAGAACCAGAGCAGAGCGGGGGAGGGGAAGAAAGAGAGAGAGAGACAGAATCCGAAGCAGGCTTCAGGCTCTGCTGGCAGCCCAGAGCCTGATGTGGGGCTTGAACCCAAGAACCACGGGATCATGACCTGAGTTGAAGTCAGATGCTTAACTGACTGAGCCACCCAGGCGCCCCAAAGCTGATATTTTTAAAAAAGGGAAGATGTGGTTTAAACGGGACCCTACATGCTGGCCATCACACGTAGAATCACAATCATGATCTCTGCTGTTTGCTTCTTTGGGGTAGATCTTCTTTTGTTCTTTCTTTCTTTCTTTTTTGTTTTGTTTTCCTAATGAAGTACTTTGGGTATCTTCATTGATTTAAAACCTTTTTTTTTTAATGTCAATTCATTTTTGACAGAGACAGAGACAGAGGGTGGGAGGGGCAGAGAGAGAGGGAGACACAGAATCTGAAACAGGCTCCAGGCTCCGAGCTGTCAGCACAGAGCCCGACGCGGGGCTCGAACCCACGGACTGTGAGATCATGACCTGAGCCGAAGTCGGACGCCTACCTGATGGAGCCCCTGGACGCCCCCTATTTGGGATGTATCTTAAGTCCAAGAGACCTTCTTCTTCTAGAGGGAGGGGAGTTCTGCAGGCACGTGAAAACGTGGCTCCCGGGCAGCGCTGGGTCGCCCGGCCTGTGCCCGTGGACAGGCGGCTCCCTCGGGGAACCCCACCCTCAGCATGTGGGAAACAGGCGCCCGGCACGGCTCGGCACCGCCCGCCTCTGCCGGCAGCTCACCTCGTCCGGGCTGGACGCCTGGTACACGCGGCAGGAGTCCTCGTAGTGCTTCTCAGCCTCGGCCTGGTCGGTCACGCCGTTGGACTCGTACACGGGGGTCACGTTGTGGCACAGGGCGATAGCCTTCACGGCCTCGTGCACGCGGCTGCTCATGGTCCGCCGCACCTTGGTGGTGAGCGTGGGGCCCTTCTGAGCAGGCGGGTCCTGGGCTTGCTGCGGGAGAGAGAAAAGAACGAAGAGGACGACTGGAGACACGGAAGGGTCTAGAACGTGCGGAGGAACAGCCATGCGGACACACTGCTTTTCTTCCCGTGGCTTCGACACGCAGCGCTCAGATACAGCTGCAGTGACACCGCAACAAACGGCAAGTACGTTTCAGGAACCTAATCAATGACAGCTGGCAAACAAACAAACAAACAAAAAGGCAGCAAAACAGAGGAAACACGTACAATTCAGTGAACGTGGGTGTTTCTACCTGTGAACACGGGAGTCTGTTCTTTCAGTGTGTCAGGGGCCTCTGACAGAATGAAGCGCCCACCTCACCACAGGCGAGGCTGGTGAGGCCAAGGCTGCTCGCTGGGCACTGCTGACACTGGAGAGGACACTTCTCTATTGCGGGGGCCTGTCCTGCACTCAGGGTTCGACAGACCTCAGGTGCCCTCCGTGGTCCAGCGCCCACCCGGCCAGCCCCCGCCCACTTCTGCAACCACGTTCCTCCTCCTCCCCTCTGCTCCAGCCACGCTGGCCTTTCTGTTCTTTAAACACTGCCACGCTCCTTCCTGCCTCAGGGCCTTTGCACCTGCTTTGCCCTCCGCCTGGAATATCATTTCCCAGATCTCAGCAGGGCTGGCTTGCTCCATCTCATCACTGAAGGTCTCCAAGATCTCACTACATCCTCAAAGAGGCCCTCCGCCAGGGCCCCGGCTTATCTTCCTGCCGAAGTCACACTTCCAACTGCAATGCGGGATGCCGTGTTCCGTCTAAAACCGACTTGTTTACCTGATGACGCTCCTGTCAAACCATGAGCAGAGAACCTGTCCAGGTGTGTGTGATTCATCTAGGGCCCAGGGCAGTGCCCGGCGTGCACAGGCATTTGGAGGAGCGAATTAACAGCTTGGCACTGCTAAAGGCGATGGTGGCCCATCTTCCCCGGACGTGATTTTTTTTTTTCTACTTCCAAGAAGAAATAAGTAGCAAACTGGCCAACATCGGTTCTGGGTTTTAAATCACAGTTTTGGACAAAAGGAGCCCCTGTGATGATAGTCCTCCACGGCTGAGCCCCGGAAGTCAGAGATGTTTTGGAGTCACTGGAGTCCATGGTCCATTGGAAACATATTTTATCCGCAGAAGAGGAGCGATCCGATCCTTTAGACCGAATCCCGTCTTATGCCCGTAACACGTGGTTGCCCAAAATAGAGACCAGATGAGAAGAAAACGCCTTTCATTTAATTTTTTAATACTATTTTTAGCAGTGGCATTAGACTCCTCAGGTAATTAGACAATTACGAAATTATTCTGGTCATGCGGGCGCGCACAGAGCCCCGGCTTCCTGCTCTGTTAACCTTCGGTGTCAAGAGGACAGGAGTTTCACTTCCAGGCCAAAGGGCACCGCATGGTTACGATAATTAGAGGAATGAATCAGAACTCCAGTTTAAATGAATCATTATTTGCCAAGTGCTTTTAATTAGAAAGAATTTAACTCTTAAAATTATAACAAGGACTGGGGGTTTACAGAAAGGTTCTCTCCGCTGGAAAGACTAAATCCAGAATGCTCTCTCCAAGCTCTGTAATTTATGTTCTAGCCACAGATGTGCATCTTCTTTTGCCCACATTCCTCAGCACCTGGACCGGATTATTATGTAACATCGGGGGTGATGTTACCAAGACCTCTGACAAAGTCCTTGCTTTGGCGGCAAGGGTTGGTGGCAGCGGGTTTGAAGGGCGTCCCTCACAAACGTTTGGGTGTTATAAGCAATCGGATTTCACGTCTACAGGGGTCAAATCCTTCCCGCAGTGTTTCAAACGTGAGAGGGGGCAGAGCTTTGGGGTTTTGTACTCTGGGGGAAACCTGGCGACAGCAGGCAGAGGGAGAAACACGGCAGCTCGGAGGTTTGCAGAGACCTCACTTCCAGACCGGGGAACCCTCTGACGACAGAGCAGAAGGCGAGGCTGATTAGCCCCAACCGGCATCACAGGCAATGGGCGTGATGTCCCCATGTCCGTTTCCTTCTCTCTCAAATCAACAGTGATCCCCCTTCCCAGCCAAGATGTCTCAGGGGAGGAACGAAAACTGTTGATTCTGAACCTGCCCTCTAATTAATTCCCGAAGAGAAGGCTCATGCGCACAGCGAACGGCAATCCACACGCATCAGGAAGGTGCCGCTGATTACCCGGCTCCGCTAGCGTCCGCATTAGGGCCCGGGGTTCAAACACCCTCACAGTTGCCCATATGGAAGAGTTTCACGTCGCACGGTGTTTATCTCCGGCCTCCTCCACGCAGGCCCTTTAACCTACACACATTTCTCCTTCCTCAACAAATACCAGGGGAAAATAAAAACAGATGTGGTCTCCTACCCACAGAGGCAGGTTACCGCTCCTTTTGCCCCGGGGACAAACCACCGGTCCTCTCGTGGAAGGGGCACAAAAGAGCTCCGCACGAGGTCAGGAGCTGGAGGAGAAAGAATCAGGACCTCCACGTCCAAAGCCCCCGACCCCGGCCCTCGGGTGGGAAGCTCACACCACATGACGCTTCGAGGTCATTCTACGCATCGCGACCAGTGCATGAGATGCGGAGGTGGAAATGAACAATAGGGCTCCCTTTCTCATTACGATCCAGGGCAGGGACGCCTCCCAGTGAGGACTCCAGTCTGGGTACTGGAGGGCAGATGAGTGCAAAAACTCAAGCTGAGTCACCAAGAGTATCCATTTTCTTCCTGAAATGCAATGATGTCACTACTTAAGAGCATTTGTGACACTCACGGCTGTTACGAATGGGCTGCGGCTGGTAAAAATACATGACATCAAAGAGGAAGGACTCCAGTTTGGACAGCCCCACTTCACTCCCCAAATAAAGCTCAAAGCTGCGAGCTCATTAACCTCAGGGGCCACCCCACGGAGGCAGGCTCGGGGCCACCACTGCCAAACGAATCGACGGAGGCAGAGGATGACTGAGCGACAGAGGAACTGCAGCGTTCACTGCCCCGCAGACGTCTTCCAGCAGGACACGGGCAGCACCTTTCGACTTGTTGAAACTGAACCCCACGTAACCCCGGGATTCTCCACTCAGGCCCTTCTGCCCCGCCCCCACCACGGGGCAGTGTCCGGAGGTATTTCTGGTTGTCACAGCTGGGGGAGGGGGCGCTACAGACATCTGGATGCGAGAGGGCGAGGCAGCTGCTAAGTGCCCTCCAATGCACAGCATGGCTCACACGACAGAGAATGATGGGGCCCCAAGCGTCACTATGCCCCGGGGCTGAGAACTGGGATATAAAGCCAGGGCCTGCATGGGGGGGGGGGGGGGGGACCCAGCTGTGCTAATCCAGAGCCCGATCCCACCGATTCCAAATTTCAGAACTGTGTCCATCATGGACTTCTGCCTGAATTTTTTAGATACTGCATGACCATAGGATTTGTCTTGACTGCTGTGCTTGGGGCTGCTGTGGGGTTTTTCTGGCATTTCAGGCACATACCTCAATCTCCTTACCCTAGTCCCGGCTCCGTTAGAAAACCATTAAAAAGTATTATAATCACTGACATGAGTGAAAAAAAGTTAAGTTGGGGTGTGTGTGTGTGTGTGTGTGTGTGTGTGTGTGTGTGTGTGTGTGTGTAGAGAAAAGTAAGTTTGATAGTGATATTCTAACAGTGGTTCTTAACTGGAAATGCTTCCCAGAATAACCAATGAAGATTTTAAGAAATATATATGTTTGGGCCTTCTATACGTAAAGAATGAAGGAAGGCTCAGGCATAGATATAGACAGATAGATACAGATACAGAGAGTTTATAAACTTCACACACAATTCTGATGCTCCACTCTAGTTAAAAAGACTCAGGAAAATACGATGCCTTCTTCTTGAGAAGGAAAAAGAAACAGACAGAGAAACAAAACACGCTTCCCTCCAGGCACACAAAGGCAGAGAAACAGTTTGGCAGTTTATACACCCAGGTGTTAACATGGATTATCTCTGAGTAAAGTAAATCTACCTTTTTTCTTTGCACCTATCTACATTCCGTATTTCTTCTGCAGCAAAGAAATGTATCCTGGAGGTGCCTGGGGGGGCTCAGTCGGTTGAGTGTCCAACTTCGGCTCAGGTCATGATCTCACAGCTCATGAGTTCGAGTTCCGCCTCGGGCTCTGTGCTGACAGCTCGGAGCCTGGAGCCTGCTTCAGATTCTGTGCCTCCCTCTCTCTCTGCCCCTCCCCACCCCCCAAAAAGATTTTCATCTTTCATTTAAAGATGAAAATGAACGGTGAACTTTCCTCCAGTAACTCCATGGTTCATCCTACAAACGCTGCTTTGAAGTCCACAGATTTAGGCCCTGATGTTCTGAGAAATAACGGGAAACTTCAGGTTCATGGTAGCTGTTCCCAAACCCTGCTGTTATTTGGAAAGCTCACCTGTCAAAGCCGTATGTTTATTTTTTTTTAATTTTTTAAAATGTTTTATTTATTTCTGAGATAGAGAGAGAGAGACAGAGCGTGAGCAGGGGAGGGTCAGAGAGAGAGGGAGACACAGAATCTGAAACAGGCTCTGGGCTCGGAGCTGTCAGCACAGAGCCCGATGCAGGGCTCGAACTCATGAACTGTGAGATCATGACCTGAGCCGAAGTCGGACGCTTAACCGCTTGACCCCCCCAGGTGCCCCCAAAACCATATGTTTAGAGATTCTGACTATCCCAAGTGACCTGGCCCAGGCATTCCAAGTAGTGTAATTTCTGAAACACTGGCATAAAAATCCCATTATTAAACTCTAAATTCAAATGAATGACTATAATGGGCTCAGGAGAATGTTTTTAGAGTGGTGGCTATATTCTTTTTTTTTTTTTTTTTATGTTCATTTAGTTGAGAGAGAGAGAGTGCAGGGGAGGGGGTAGAGAGAGAAAGAGAGAGAGAGAGAATCCCAAGCAGGCCCTGCACTGTCAGCACAGAGTCCGATGTGGGGCTCAATCTCACAAACTGTGAGATCATGACCTGAGCTGAAATCCAGAACTAGACGTGGAACTGACTGAGTCACCCAGGCACCCCAGAGTGGTGGGTATATTCTAAAACTGGGTTGGAATAAAGGCAAGAGAATCAAGAGCAAAAATGAACTATTGGGACCTCATCAAGATAAAAACTTCTGCACAGCAAAGGAAACAATCAATAAAACTAATAGGCAACCAACGGAATGGGAAAAGATAGTTGCAAATGACATATCAGATAAAGGGCTAGTATCCAAAATCTATAAGGAACTCACCAAACTCCACACCTGAAAAACAAATAATCCAGTGAAGAAATAGGCAGAAGATCTGTTCCTTCTCCAAAGAGGACATCCAGATGGCCAACAGACACATGAATCGATGCTCAGCATCCCTCCTCATCAGGGAAATACAGATCAAAACCACACTGAGATACCACCTCATGCCAGTCACAGTGGCTACCATAAACTAATCAGGGGCACCTGGGTGGCTCAGTCAACTAAGCGTCCAACTTCAGCTCAGGTCATGATCTCACGGTTCATGGGTTCGAGCCCCGCGTCGGTCTCTGTGCTGACAGCTCGGAGCCTGGAGCCTGTTTCAGATTCTGTGTCTCCGTCTCTCTCTGACCCTCCCCTGCTCACGCTGTCTCTCTCTCTCTCTCACAAATAAATAAAAGCATTTAAAAAATTTTTTTAAATAAATAAAATAAATAAAATGAACAAATCAGTAGACTACAGATGCTGGCGAGGATGTGGAGAAACGGGCAGCCTCCTACACTGTTAGTGGGAATATAAACTGGTGCAGCCCCTCTGGAAAACAGTGTGGAGGTTCCTCAGGAAACTAACAATAGAACTCCCCTAGGACCCAGCAATAGCACTGCTAGGAATTTACCCGAGGGATACAGGAGTGCTGATGCATAGGGGCACATGGACCCCAGTGTTCATAGCAGCACTCTCAACAATAGCCCAAACATGGAAAGAGCCTAAGTGTCCATCAATGGACAAATGGATCAAGATGTGGTTTATCTATACCATGGAATACTACATGGCAATGAGAAAGGATGAAATCTGGCCACGTGTAGCAACATGGATGGACCTTGAGGGTGTTATGCTGAGTGAAATAAGTCAGGCAGAGAAGGACAGATACCATATGTTTGCACATATAGGAGGATTAGGAGGAACTTGTCGGAGGACCATGGGGGAGAAGAAGGGGAAAAATAGTGGGAGAGAGAGAGGGAGGCAAACCATGAGAGACTCTTGAATGCTGAGAACAAAGTGAGGACTGATGGGGGTGGGGGGGAGGGGAAGGGGGAGATGGGCATGGAGGAGGGCACTTG